>NW_024616643.1:0-1061 GCF_008729295.1 Plectropomus leopardus
GAGCCGGTTGATAGTTGGACAAAGTTTCAATTTTCTACAGTACACAAGAGGGAAGTTATTGAATTTTATTATTAATATAAATTCTTTAAAATTATGTTGTTGTTTTTGTTTTATATAACAAAGTGTTGTAGTATGATCAGCAGGAGCAAGTTGATGGTTGGACAGAGTTTAATTCTTCTACAGTATGTAAAAGTGAAGTTATATGAATGTATTATTAATAAAAAAAATCATACAGTACATAAGAGTGGAGTTATTACATTTTATTACAAATAAAAATTCATAAAATTATGATTTTTAAAAAAAAAAATCAAACCAAGTGTTGTAGTATGATCAGCAGCATCCAGTTGATGGCTGCAGTAAATTTGGTGACACTACAGTGCATAAAAGTGGAGTTATTGAATATCTGTGTAGTGTTTCTCTTCGCTGCTGTAGCGGTTTTGCAATTTGCAGACGGTCCCTATCCACTCGTCTCACCGCCGGCTGCTCATTGACACCAATGTTATTTCTGCAGCTTGAAAGACAGCTACTTGTGATAAAACTGGGCTTGTAGCACATTGTCTACCTTACAACGATGGGAAAGAGGCCTCGTTTATGTTTTGACAACGTATCACTAATGAGTTATTGATGCCGGAAGTCCGAATCTGTGAATATCTTTCCAACTTTACCGAACTTCTCTGTCCGTCTGATGGAGCGTCAGGATCTACACACGGGCATCTCCCTCATCTGCTCTGAGATCAGCTTTCTCCGTCTGTTTAGGGGACTGACCTACAGCCTGGATTCAGTCCGGATCACAGCACTATACCGACAGGTTTATTTGCAGTCTTAATACCAGGGATACATTAAACTGAATTGAGTTTTGGATCCAGCGCCAGTTATAAAAGCTGTTTTTGATTAGCTGCACTTTCAGCCTGAGCTTTGAATCACTCGCGTAAATGATAGAAATGTATGTAAACCGTGATGTAATTTATGCATCACTGTCATTTAACTTTTTAAAAAAATTGCTTTGGAGAGAGAGTGATTAGGGACAATTACAAGTAAGCTGAATAAATCAAGTATTGAGT
>NW_024616644.1:0-1131 GCF_008729295.1 Plectropomus leopardus
CAGGTGAGTGTGTGCAGGTGAGTGTGTACAGGTGAGTGTGTGCAGGTGAATGTGTGCAGGTGAGTGTGTACAAGTGAGTGTGAGGGGTGAGTGTGTGCAGGTGAATGTGTGCAGGTGAGTGTGTACAGGTGAGTGTGTGCAGGTGAATGTGAGCAGGTGAGTGTGTGCAGGTGAATGTGTGTAGGTGAGTGTGTGCAGGTGAGTGTGTACAGGTGAGTGTGAGGGGTGAGTGTGTACAGGTGAGTGTGTGCAGGTGAATGTTTACAGGTGAGTCTGTACAGGTGAGCGTGTAGTACCTGTGCAGGTAGCAGGAGGGAGTCCGATACACAGCACGTACTGGAAACACAACAGCCCTGACAGGAAGTAGCAGTACCTGGACCACACCGAGGCCATGTGCTTCCTGTTGCGCCGTGATAGGACGGTGATGAGGCCGAAGGCATGGCCTACAGCAAACAGATCCATCCGCTGACCAATCACATTGACAGCCAACAGGAAGCAGGTCTGAGGAGCAGGGAGGAAATATCTGTTAACGGGAAGACGTTAGCTTATTGCTAAGCTCCTGAGAATGCGTCTCACCTCCAGTCCAAACTTGTAGAAGAAATAGTTCAGGAGGTACTTAATGCAGCTCAGCACGCCGTCGTCAAGGTGACGCCTAGTGATGTCATGAAACAGTGTTCTGGTGGGGGGCGGGACTTCGTTACGGTGGAGACGGTAGAGCTCCTGGTGTCTGTAGACGGTCACCTCAAAGGCTAACATTCCCAACATCATCAGGTTATACTGTGGAGACAGGTTAGCATGATGCTAAGTTAGCTTAGCATCACGCTAAGGTAGGTTATCATGTTGCTAAAGTATCAGAGCTAACAGGTTAGCACGATGCATAGATAGTTTAGCATAATGCTTAGGCAGGTTATCCTGATGCTAAGTTAGCTAAGCATGATGGTTGGGTAGGTTAGCAACAAAGATGGTGCCACAGATGGCTGCCTCGGTGTGTTGGTGCGCACTGTTTTGTCTTGTTTTGTTTGTTAATTCTGTGTTTTGCCAGTTCTCTAAGAGCTCCTACACCAGAGAAGAGCTCATGAACATCAGGGCCTCAACCCCTGATGATTTTTTCCCGGAGTTTATTGCGCCTTC
>NW_024616645.1:0-2696 GCF_008729295.1 Plectropomus leopardus
AAGCAAAAAAAGAAAAAGAAAAAGAAACACACAAGCAAGACAAGAGAAAGCAAAACAGAAAAACAGAAAACAAACAAGCACACAAAAAATAACAAAAAGCAAAGAAAAAAAAGAGATAAATCATGTAGAACATAAATGACCAAATAGCAATTTAAAATGACGCACGGTCGAAATACTTCTCTCTTGTTAAAGAGACTTCTACAAATTAAAATAATCAATCAGAAAAGAGCTATACGATTTTGCATTGCATTTGATTTTTTTTTTTTTTTCTAGTTGCGTCAAAAAAAAAAAAATTTTTTTGGGGAGTGACCCCCTTTTTTGGTTGGCCGGCTTCGCCCTTTTTTTTTTTTTATATTCGGTCCTCAGAGGTTGGAGGGGGGTCGATTGCTGGGTGGAGTTGGAGAATGGGGAAGTGGAAGAGGATGTATTTAGCTACGAGGCCGGGGAAAATAAAAAAATAAAGGGATGGGCTGTGAGATGTTGGGATTTCCTTCTCCAAAAAGGAGCTCTTGGTGACCTCTGCTCTAAGTCGTGATAAAAATTAATTCTGCTGGTTTCATTAGAAGATTTTTCCTTCATTTTTGAGGCTTGACTGTCTTTTGGGTGGCCCCCTCGTAGAAAAGCAGCTGTGTAGCACCAACATACACTGTTACAACGTTTTCCACGTACAGACGGTAGGTCATTATAGTACATGCTGAACAGGATCGGGCCCAGTATAGAGCCCTGAGGAACACCTGCCGACAGACGTCGGGCAGTAGATTTAGAGTTATTTATTGGGAGAAATAAAGCGAGGTAAGACTTAATGAGGTTGAGAAGCTCTTCAGAGAAATTTATGTATTAATGTGATCAACGGTAGCAAATGCTTTCCGTAGATCACGGCCCCTACAGCCCCACCTTTGTGGACTGATGCCTTAAGTAGGGGAAATCGCCCGATTCGGGTCGCCTGCAGGGAGACAGAGAGCTGACAGCAGGCTGGAGTTTAGTTTCTTGCTCAGAGGCACAAAGGCAGTGCTTGTTGTGGCCTTTGTGTTGCTGTCAGTGAAGCGATCCTGCTGCCCCGAAGCTACAAGTCAGCCTTTGTAACCCACAGACAACCTGCTGCCCTCTGCTGTGTGTGTGTGTGTGTGTGTGTGTGTGTGTGTGTGTGTGTGTGTGTGTGTGTGTGTGTGTGTGTGTGTGTGTGTGTGTGTGTTTGTTCTCACAGCTTTGGCAGCGTCCTCCGGGATCAGCTGTCTGCCTCTCTGTTGGTCACAAGATCCAGCGGGCGAGTGTGTGTGTGTGTGTGTCTGTGTGTGTGTGTGTCTGTGTGTGTGTGTGTGTGTGTGTGTGTGTGTGTGTGTGTGTGTCTGTGTGTGTGTGTCAGAGCGGCTCAGCCTTGAGTTTAATTCATGCAGAGCGCTTCTCTCACATGGAGATACAGTCAGATCGCTTCTGTGAGGCGGGAGATGAAAACACACACGTGCTGGTACGTACTTTTAAACGAGGTCACATTTTTCACCTTGTGTTTTTAAAAACATGCTGGATTTTAAATGCTGTGTGTGTGTGTGTGTGTGTGTGTGTGTGTGTGTGTGTGTGTGTGTGTGTGTGTGTGTGTTATTGACTGAACAAAGCATGTTCATATTCGTCTCTCTGAGAACTTGGTTTGAATCCGTCAGATGTGAAGAAACGGTTTTAATCGCAGATGGCAGGTTGGCACCGTCTGATGCCAACGTGGCTCCAAAAATATGTGACCTGGCAGATACGAGGCTGAACGACCGGCACTACAGAGCGCCGCACTGCATTTTATTTAATGTTTGGGCTTTTTTCTGTGTGTTTCTGTGTTTTTTTGTTTGAATTTCATCAAACAGCAAACTGAGAAGGTGAAGTACGTGTTTGATTTGCACGTTGCTATGTATGTTAAAATATGTTAATATTAATAAATATAAACACAGTTTTTAGTAATACAGTTTTTGATTATAGAATTTTATTAAATCTGAAAATATTTTATTTTTCCCTTTTTTGGATAATTTTCTAGTGATTCAACACGAGCACCACCACATTGTGCTGTTAAGATCTTGATCTGGACGCTGCGTTTGTTTTCAAAGCGAGTGCACAATGTATATTTATGCGAAAACGAGTTTTGAAAAATATTTTATTTTTTTAAAATATTATTTAAATCTAAAAAAAAATTAAGGTTTAAAAAAGTAACGTTATGTAAAATAGTCTAAATATTTTTTTATTGTATTTATTTAAATTGTATATTTATTATATTAAACGTATTGTTTATTTTATTACGTGCTGTACCTTTCTGGGAGGAAGAGCAACAACATCATTTTTCATTTTGAATTCTTATAGATTCGATATTTCTCGGCATCTGTTAAAAGACCGACAGAGGTTGACTCGTGTTTTTGTCTCTGCTCTATCACTGACCCTTTTATGTTTTGTTTTTTTGATATTAGTCAATTCTTCTCTTTTTGTCTTTGCTGATCCCAACGACTTCCCGCCAAACTTTGGGAAATGTAAACATGGGCTCAGTGTGAGAGCTCCCTCGGCCTGTTTATGTGTGTGTTGTTGTGCCACCTGTCAGCCTGATTAACGGTGTGTGTGTGTGTGTGTGTGTGTGTGTGCTTCTCTCAGATATCTTTATGAACTACAGGAGCCAGCCCACCGAGCAGACGGGTTTTTCTGACTGCGGCTATTTTGAGAGCTCGCCCAGC
>NW_024616646.1:0-5006 GCF_008729295.1 Plectropomus leopardus
AGATCAGGCTAGTCCTGATCATTTGTTTTTATCCTACCACTTGTTTTTTTTTTTTTCTTTAATTCATGCATTATTAATGCTGATTTAAAGCTTGGGCAAACCAGCGCTCCTGGAGAAAACCCAAAAATAAATAAAATAAAATAAAAAGAGACTGTGAGGAATCAGTGCTAGCTACTGAGCCTCGAGGGAAAGGGGAAGAGTGAAAAGAGATTTAAATAAAGGAAGAGAAAAAGGGGAAGGGGGAGAATGTAGGGTGGCAGGACAGGGTGATATTTAAGGACATCTGAAGGGAGGGAGTTTGACCCCAGATGGAGAGGGGTTTCTCATCTGTGGTACGCTGTGCTGCTGTTAAAACGGTTTGACACGGGGCCGTCTAAGCAGTGGCTCCCCTTTATCGGCAGAGAGGTAATTTGACCCCTCGATACCTGAAGGGAAATCCACCACAACTCTAGCTGTATTAATTTCCCTTCGGCTAGGTTTTTTTTGTGTGTCGCGAATGGGTGGCAAACAGGTTTGTCTCAACTCAAGTATTTGGAGCTGTCCCACAACACACAGTTCCTCCTGTTCCCGGGCCAGTTTTTCACCCGCACGAGACACATTAAACTTGTCTATTTTTTGCCTTTCTTCCCTGGCCTTCTGCACCTTTAACTTGTTCTGTTCATTGTGCAGCCTGTCGGCCTCTTTCTGAGCCTGGAGCCACTCTTTGTTGCTCTGAAGCTCTGCCCTTCCCTGCTCTGCTAGTTCAGCCTCTTTATTGGCCACTACCTTGGCAATGCTTTGTTCCTCCCTCAGATCTGTGATAGTGACCTCCTCAGTCTTAGGGGCCCCAAGGTGGTCCAGAGCCATCTGTTTGGCTGCCTGGAACTTCCTGAACCTTTCTTGTTGCTTGTGTCTTCTTTTGAGAAGTTTTTCTTCTCCTTGAAGCTGAGCAACTTTGATTTTCTGCTCCTCTGCCTTAACTTTTTGCACCTGTTTTTACTATGTAAGCTTTTTTTTCCCAGCAATTTCATCCAATCTATTTTGTTTGTAAATTTTCTTTGACTCAGCAATTTTTTGAATATTCAGTTTTTCTTCATGTGCATGCAGGTCGTCAGCCACTGAGCATTTCTGCATCTTTCTTATCCTGCAGCCTCTCTTCTGCTTTTACACGCTCCTTCTCTTGTATTTGTTTTTCCCAGTATTTTACACTGTCATGGGTTTTAAGTTGTTGCTGCATTATTGTTTCCCTATTCCTTCTCATATCATTTTCCCATCTAGCCTGAATTAACTCCTCATCCATGCATGCTTCATCTTCAACCATTTGTTGTTGTTTTTTCTTAGATTGAACAATCAACAAATTTTCCCTCTCCATTTCTGACAGCAACATAACTTTGTTACATTTGTTGTGGTAGCAGCCTCTGGCTTGCTGATGTGCCTTGTTTTTTCTTTTTGCTTTCTAGAAGGCTTTCTTGACTAAAATTACATACAGGGTGTTAATGGTCACTTCTTGAGTGACTCCCAAGCCTCCAGGAAGTGCGCCACGCTGTGATGCAAAATTTACATAGTGGCCGAAAGTGGAATTACACTGTCATGTGATGCACATTGGCCCAGAAAGACTTTTCCCCATTTGTTAACATTGGGAAAGAGACATCCTTAAATCTCTGGATAATTTGTTTGAGACATGTTGACTTTTTAGAACGCATTTTTAAATAGCCATTATTTAAAACATTAAGTCCTAAAGACGTAAAATCTGCCATTTTCTGAATATAGAAATATTTCTCCAGACATAAAATGAACGCGCATCGGACCCTCAGGACTCTGCACGTGCATGTAACTCTTGGAGTCCCTGACACAACAATGGGACAGCCTTTGAGCAGTGCTGTGACGCAATCGGACTTCAAATGCAGCCTCTGAAGGATGCAGACCCCGAATTGGAACACAGTATCAGAGTCAGTGCTCGGTTACACTCAGCTGAGCTCAACCACTTTGCGCTGTCGTTAATCACTACTTCGCATGCTCAATGGGTCAGTAGATCCAGGTATTTTACAATTTCCTAAACCCGGAAAAAGAGTTTTCTCTGCTTCATGCATCACTGAGCAGCTCTCATAGAAATGAATGAGGCTCCGTCTCCACGGCTGTATCCAGATCTATAATAGGTCCTTGGTGACACAGTGAAATGTCATACAGTAATTCATCATAAGTTAGTCAATGAATGATGACTCAGGAAATAGCCAGTTTACATATGACATAATTCATTTGTGTTGGTCATTGGGAGGACAGTAAAGCTTCTTTTTTATCTTTAGAAATAAAAACACAAATTAACTTAAGGGGTGCACTCATCACATAAGACTTGTTGATAAGCTAATCATTCAGTAACAAAGGTGTTGATTAATTACCAGTAATATTATAAGGTTGATGTAACTCAGGTTGAAAAGCCAACTACCACTTAGCCAATCCCAGACCCCTTCCAAGCTATAAATATCCAGGTAAGGTGAGGTCACTTCCTCTTCTACGCACAATTTCACTGGTTGGCCAGATGAACTCATCTGAATACAAAGCGTTTGAACACACATTATGCTCCTTAATGCTTTGCACCCAGGTGTGTTCAACTTCTTTGCTTCCCTTTCAAAACAAAAGCTATCTGACTGTGTCTCTGTGGAGAAACTAATCGCGCCCTCACTTGAACTGGTTGGTTCTGGATACAGATTCAAACCCTCTGCCTGATGACCTGAGAGGCCTCACAGGGATAAAATCAATGAGCACGTCAGAAATGTACTGTGGAGCCAGACTATTAACCCTTTGAAACCTAGCAAATCAGCTTGATTTCTTTCAAAAACAAGGGAAGAAGGCAATGAGCAACAAAACAACAAATGAGCGAAAAATTAGCAAGAAATAGTTATGACTGCAAGAAATTTACTTGAAAATTAGTAGAAATAAATAAATGAATAAATATATAAATAATAAAAAAAATAATAAAAAGACCTGGAAAAATGTGTAGCATTATTCTGAATAAATACATTTGATTAAATATCTATTCCTTAGCTTTTTTTCACCTCTAGACATATTCCCATTTAGAAAAAAAATAGATTTTCCTAAGTTCTTGCATTTTGCTGAACATTTTTTAACAAGTTACTAATGCCTTTTTTCTAATTTTTTTGAAAGAAATCACACCAGTTTGCTCAGGGCTCAAAGGTTTAAATACCTGACCTTTAGTAGGATTTTGGTGATGAGAAGATGAGCCAGTGAAGTAAATTCAGTACCTGAGTACTATGTTCCAATTTTTGTGTGCATGTGAAGACTCCGGCTGCTGCATTTCGAATGAGTTGCAGCCGTCAGATGGATAGTTTGAATAATCCTTCAAAGAGAGCATTACTGTAGTCTTACTTGCTTGAGACGAAAGCATAAACCAACTTTTTACAGAGACAGTTTGAGAGTTTGAAGTTAGTAGTTTGGTAACAGGACTGAGATCATCAGAGCAAAGTGAAATGTACAACTGTATGTCATTGACATGGAGGATGGTAGAATCAAAAGTCTAAAATCTTTCTTGTATCTTTAATCTTTAAATTGCATTGTGGATTTGGAGATTTGGGACCCTCCTGGTATTGTTACACTGAAATGTTTTTTATATTCTGACAGCAGAAAAAGTCCCTGTAACTTTATTTGAAGGTTATTTACAGCAAAATTGAATTTACGGCAGAATTAAAAAAAATACAGTGATAGAAATATTTGGTCATACTGCCCAGCACTAATATATTGCATGCCATGATATGACCTCACAATATTGTATTGATTGATTTGTAGGCCATATCTCCCGTCCCCCACTGCACATACACTTTACAATGAAAGTGATTTACGGTACATTAGTGCAAGTTTACTGGATATTGCTCAAAGCTGTACAGCTGACTTGCTAAGCCCCACTCTGGAATGCAAGTCGATCACATTTCATGCAGTTACACAATGCACTCAGACGTCCTGCTTGTAGACCTACATAGAAAGGCATCAGAAATTTTGATTTTCCTGCACTTTTATTGAAATTTATGCAAACGATGTGCATGGTGTAAATGCAACACTGAAGTATCCTGAGAGGCTAGAGAATGGAGTGTACTTTCTCCCGTTCTGTAAACCTCACCTAAACAGAGCAAAGTGTCTTCTTTGGATTCAGCTGTGTGGCAGTGATCAACATAAACAAGGATGTCTACATAAGGTAAAGCAAAATAGTGTTATCCAAATTTTCTGCAGCGTGAAAAGTATACATAACCTTAAGTCGGCATTGTGTATAACGTCACCTTGCAGAAAACTCTGCGAGGCTGCGACATCTTAATTTGGCTAATAGCTGCTAAAATTATGGCAAATGCTTTTTAACCTTAGCTCATTATGTCGTCTGATCATTTTGATCTCAGAATTTATGTTCTTTGACAAACGGACATCAGTGTTGACTGAAGTAAAAGGTTTTAGTTAAAGTTTCTTTTAGTTTAGTTAACTCAGATGTTATGTTACATAGAAAGCAAAGGCTGGCCAACGCTGACACCACGGCATAGTGACGACCCTTTTCATGGTTCATGTGTGAAATAAGCTTCTGTACCCAAGTTCTGCATAGCATCTTTTGACACTGACAGCCAGTGTTGCCAGATTGGAAATATTAAACATTCATACCAGATTGGAAATTGGAAATGGAAATGTTAAACATTCATACCAGAGACTAAAATTATCATATTTTTTGAAAAAATATCTCCAAATGTCTTCCAATCACAATCAAGAGAACAAATAGGTTAAATGTATAACTTTAGTAAACAAGTTTGTAAATGACTGGTGGCTGTGTGTTTAAGAAAACAAATGACAGCGCTTTGTTGTCATTGAGCGGTGCGTGTTCAATGAATGTGACCCGTCTCATTCATATCCACGACTTACACCAAACACGATTGGCTGTAAGGAGATCATGTGAGAAATGATGTGTGAACACAGAAATAATCGTGCAAATCCGATAATTATCGTACATCTGGCAACACTGATGACAGCAGCCATTGATA
>NW_024616647.1:0-1215 GCF_008729295.1 Plectropomus leopardus
GTGTGTGTGTGTGTGTGTGTGTGTGTGTGTGTGTGTGTGGAGTAAGATTTCAGTGTGGGCTCTGAGTCCATCCTGCTTTATTTATTGTAGAAATCGCCTTCTCTCGTGTACATTTTGCTGCATGAAATGCTGAATGAAGTCCCATAAAAACATTTTAAATCTAGGTTAACAGAAAAACCATGAAATCCCGAGGGACAACAGTGGTTTTTTATTGTTATATTGATTCATATTTGCAGTACAAACCGCAGATTAAACTGCTGTTATTGCATGTTTGCAGACGCCATATTTGTGCAACTCTGTCTGAGTCCAGTGATTTTGATGTGTTTCGACTGTCTGGCTGCGCAGTGAAATCCTCTCACGCCGGTGCGTGAGAAATCCTCCCGAATAACACCATAAAACACACATCAGTAATAATATGCGTGCGTCAGGGTTTACTCTGAATCTAAAATGACAATAAATCTTTTAAAGGAGGCTATTAATAGTCACTCTGAAAGCTATAAAGGGTGTCCATCTCTGCACACTATCATGCTCATGCAGTATGTATGTTGTTATGCAATATGCATCCAAAAGTAACCTTGCGCACGAGGTCAGGGAAAAGTGGATATCACGCGCCCTCTGCTGTTTGAGCAATTCATTACGGCCTCTAAAAACTAAGGCTGTCTCCAGGTTTACATTTAAAATTTGAGAGTTTTTAAGATATTTTTATTGAATAATAATAATTTGTGAATTATATATATTTTTTCAAGTATTGCAGGTACAGTGCAGAGCAAGGATATTATAATTAACTAAAACTAAACTAAAAAATATTCAAAAAACATTTTTAAAAATGTAATGAAGCACAATGCAAACATTATTTTTCTTTTTGCAATTACATACTTTCATACACTTTAAAATATGATGTACTAAATAATGCAAATATTTTCATTTTGTATTTTTACTAACACACATATTTTATATTTTTATTTGTATCTTTATTTAATTTTTTTTTTTTTTTTTTTACCAAATTCTTATTTTAATACTATTTTAATACTTCTTATTTCTACTTCTATAATTAAGACTGTATGAATCACAATTTTCTCCCGTGGATCAATTAAATGTCTGATTTACTGATTTTAAATTCATGATTAGAACTGGTTTGAAAAAAATTAACTATGAAAGTAAAAAAAATATATTAATGTATAATATTTTTTAAAGCCTGATTTTGAAAAGTGCATT
>NW_024616648.1:0-3222 GCF_008729295.1 Plectropomus leopardus
CAGACAGACAGATACACTCAGACAGACAGACAGATACACTCAGACAGACAGACAGACAGATACACTCAGAAAGACAGACAGACAGACAGATACACTCAGACAGACAGACAGACAGACAGATACACTCAGAAAGACAGCCAGACAGACAGATACACTCAGACAGACAGACAGATACACTCAGACAGACAGACAGACAGACAGATACACTCAGACAGACAGACAGACAGACAGACAGATATAGATAGATAGTAAACTAGGGAATGTCAATGACTGCTAGTCCTCTCCCCGAGAGGACAGATGTCTTATGGTAAGAACATGCGTTCCAGATGGATGCATGGTAGTGTGAATATTTGATCCTTGTGGAGTGTGACTGACTGTATAGCACGGCTGGCAGGCTGCATACCAATAGCTTTGCCTCCGCCTTGCACTTGTTGCATCAACCTCTGAGGCAAACTGTTTGATCCCTGAGTCTGATTAGTTTTTACGGCTGTCGAAAGAAACATTTCTGACTACTTATCTACTTATGCCCCCCTGCACTTATCTACAATATCTATATTGAAAAAAAAACCAAAACATAAAGGGATTCAATAGCGGACACTTTGTAGTCTATGTCAGTCTTTGAGCGAGGCTGGTATGGTGAAGGAGTGCTTTGAAATAAAAACAGAAAGTGCAGATAGTGCTGTAATAGTTTTTTTTCCTCCCAGCTGGAAAATGTGTGAAATGGAGAAAGAAATCAAAACTGAGTATGGATTAAAAATAATGGGTGAACATCTGAAAAACACATGTTCAAAAAAATGAGGTGGCTACTCTCTGTTTAACTTTCTCACTGTCTCACTGTCTCAGTTCCATATACTAATAAGCATATAGTATGTATTGTGTATTAAAAGTCTAATTGTTTTTTGCAAGTATTTATGACCAACATTAAACTGTAGGTGCACTCGCTTTGGTTTTACCTGCGTACAAAGCGCCACTGGTGATTGTTGTCTGTCTTGTTTAGAACATCATGTAGGTCTGACTGCTGTTTCTTTCCTTGACGGATTTCATGGCATTGTTGTGTTGTGTTTCTCAGTTCAAAACAGGACCCCAAAAACAGGACATAAGAAACAAAAAGTGAGCTCTCCAGTAAACAAACAGCCAGGTAACAGAAACTGATGGAGTGAGCTGAGACAAAACCAAGTACAAAAGAGAAATAGGAAAACCAGACTCAGAACAGAATGGTATGGCACAAGAAACACAGGCTGGAACAGCGACAAGGGAAACGAGCAACAAGCGCAGACGACCTGACAACTGAAAGAGGGCAAGCACACAGACGAAATACACAGGGGACTAATTAACTAATAATACAGTGGTGTGAAAGAAAACAAGTGGGAAAAAGACAAAAGCAAGAGGTAAAACAAACCATGATACATGAGGAATTTGAAACTGTAAAATAAAATGGGATGTAGAAAACAAGCGAACCCCAGGACCATAACATGCTGTAGCTTCATTCACACCTTACTTTAGCAAATACATAACATTATCATAACCAACAAAAACGGAGGAAGAACTCATTGGTGCCCCCAGAAATATTTTTACAGCAGATGGGGTCACTGAAAATCTTGAGGTGGTACACCAAAACCAAAAGCATTACTGAATTTCAGGAGCTCCATTATGCTGTTGTAGTATATAGGCTGGTTAAAAACTGTCATATGAAGGTTAAGGTATTGCAAACTGATATACTTTGGTTTCTTATTTTACAGTTAATGTTACTAATTATCAGATGTGTATATCAAATACTGCAACATTTTGAGTTCCACAACAAACCTGTTTTTGTGTTCCTCAAATAGGCTAGTTGTCCTTTTTCTTCAAAATCCAGATATTCCCCCTGGTTACCTATAGAAACCATTATTAGATAGATAATGGGCTCTTGAGATGAGACTTCATCGGATTTATTTAAAAATGGCCATGTCAGTTGTTCCTCTGCCCAAATTTACATTACATTTGGAGCATTATTAGGCCCCCTTTCTGACACACACTATGCCAACGTGGTTGCTACCTATGGATGTCTTAGGTTGATATGTTTGAAAGGATACCACTACCTGTGAGCTAACTTAAATATTGAGTGACAGCCTCTTCACAGTGATATCAGTAATTTTCACCCGCTGGGCAGCCAGTGAGGGAGGGCAGCAATTATACCAGGAGGGCTGAGACCCCCTTCTTGGCCCTGTCTTGGGGGTGCCATTGTATGACTGAAAGAAAACTCCTTCCTGCTTACAAGATCATACCTAATTATAGGTTTAGAAGTTTTGAAAGCATATGCATTTTCAGAAGTATATGTACTAAACTAGAGAGCAGAAGTACTTTCCAACACTGATGGGTAAAGCTAAAAAAATAAGACCCAAATTATAAAAAAGACTGGAATTTTCCTTTAATTTTGCAACTTTTCCAGCATAAACCCAAAATATACTCCATACACTGTATACATAATGAATATCATAGCAACCGTGATGTCACCCGTTAGTTTGTTAATGGTCATTTTAAGGCTCAAGTCAGTTGGTATTTTTGGAGCCAGAAGTAATCACATTCGGACAAGAAGGTGGAGTTGTGGTGGATCTGACTCATAGATTGTAGCAAGGCCTCACAGACAGCCTGGGACTAAAGCAGCCCTGTCCTTAAAAATGCATAACTTTGGGCCTTTCACCCCCTGTACAGTTGTTATAAATGTTGAAACTGGCTATAAGGACCGCGATTGTGTGTTGTTGTTTTAAGCAGGCTGTACACATGTTTATTTCCACAGCAAAGTTGGACATTTTATTATGTGGGTCCATGGGGATTTACTCTGTTTTAGAGCCAGCCTCAAGTGGCCATTCGAGGAACTTCAGTTTTTGGCACTTAGGAGTTGGCCACTTTTTGTCAGAGGTTGCTGCTTGTTCAAAACCTGCTTGAAACCAGTGTGAAACTTCTCTTGCTCTTTCTCACTCTCTTTCTTTCTCTCTTGCTCTCTCTCTCTCTCACACACACACACACACAATCATTCTCCTTCCCGAACGCGCACTGGTGCAATCTTTGCAGATTTCACATCCACCATCTGTCAATAACCCATCTGATTCTGAACTACCTGTAGTGGATCACCAGACAGATGATCTCAAGCCCCGCTTTCCGATTTCCACGCACACACACGCACACACACACACACACACACACACACACACACACACACACACACACACACACACACACACA
>NW_024616649.1:0-1953 GCF_008729295.1 Plectropomus leopardus
TATCACAAAACGTGGTTTGCCTCAGAGGGCTTTACCAGTGTATGACACCCCTCTGCCCTTAGACCCTCACATCACCCAAGGAAAAACTCCCGAAAATGAACCCCTGTAACGGGGGGAAAAAAAAGGAAGAAACCTCAGGAAGAGCAGTAGAGGATGATGAGGGATCCCTCTTCCAGGACGGACAGACGAGCAATAGATGTCGTAGAAATGAAATACAATCATGGCAAAAAAGGAAAGAGAAAGACAGAGGGGGAGAGAGGCACAGCAATAATAGAAACAGATGCATGTCATATTACAATAACGGTAGTTGTGAAATTATTAATTGCACTCTATGATGATGTTGAGGGTGATGATAACAGTCTCATGCATATACTGATAGGGAGGTGTCCAAAGGCAAGATCACAACATTGGCGCAACCAGGACCAGACCACAATCAGGGCGAGCGAGGGGCACAGTATCAGTACAGCCACAGCACAAGCACAAACAAAGGCAGGGTCACAGCACCAGCACAGCTATCACCACGGTCAGGCACAGTCAAGGTTACGGCCAGGATCCAGGAAAACTAGGAAACAAGGGAACAGGAATGCTCCCGAGAGGCAACAGGATTAGCGTAGTGCAGTTCAACAGACCCAGACTCTGTAATCACGAGCCCCAGGTAGCAAGAGTACCACATGGCTATCACATTGAGAGAATGGCATTGAGAGAAGGAAAAGGAGCTCAGCGTATCAGAGGAAGTCCCCCGGCAGGTTAAACCTATGTCAGCCTAACTATGGGCTGGTCCAGGCAACCTGAGCCAGCCCTAATTATAAGCCTTATCAAAGAGGAAGGTCTTAAGTCTACCCTTAAAAGCTGAAACGGTGTCTGCCTCCCTGACCGAAACTGGAAGATGGTTCCATAGGAGAGGAGCGTGGTAGCTGAAGGCTCTGGTTCCTATCCTACTTTTGGAAACTTTGGGAACCACAAGTAACCCTGCATTTTCAGAGCGCAGAGATCTTGAGGGTTGGTAAGGAACAATGAGCTGTGACAGATAGGACGGAGCCTGACCATTTAGAGCTTTGTAAGTAAGGAGGAGGATTTTAAATTCAATCCTGGATTTCACAGGGAGCCAGTGCAAAGAAGCTAAAACAGGAGAAATATGATGCCTTTTCTTGCCTCCCGATAAAACACGAGCAGAAGCGTTCTGCACCAGTTGGAGAGACCTAAGAGATTTGTTGGGGCAACCAAATAATAGGGAGTTACAGTAATCCAGCCTAGAGGTGACAAATACATGTACTAATTTTTCAGCACCTGTTTGGGAGAGGATATGTCTAATTTTAGCGATGTTACGCAAGTGAAAGAAAGCTGTCCTTGAAGTTTGTTTCATATGGGAGGCAAAAGATAAATTTTGATCAAATAAAACTCAGAGGTTCCGTACAGTAGTGCTAGAGGCCAAGGTAATGTCATCTAGAGAAATTACATTGTTGGAAAAGGAGCTTCTGAGGTGTTTGGGGCCAAGAAAAATAACTTCAGTTTTGTCTGAATTCAACATCAGGAAATTACAGTGTTTTCTAATTATGTTGCCTAGAGGAAGCATATATAAAATAAAAAGGATTGGTCCAAGCACCGAACCTTGTGGCACTCCAAAGCAGACCTTAGACCTAAATTGGGAACAATCTGGTAAGTATGACTTAAACCAGGCTAGTGACGTTCCTTTAAGGCCAATTAAGTTTTCTGTCTGTGCAGTAAGATTTGATGGTCAATGGTGTCAAATGCGGCACTGAGATCTAATAGGATTAAAACAGAGACCAGACCTGTGTCAGAAGCCATAAATAAGTCGTTATTAATTTTTGCAAGTGCTGTCTCTGTACTATGATGAACTCTGAAGCCTGACTGAAAGTCCTCTAATAAACTGTTGTCTTGGAGAAAGTCACAGAGTTGATGAGCAACCACTCTCTCAAGGATTTTAGAAATAAA
>NW_024616650.1:0-3755 GCF_008729295.1 Plectropomus leopardus
ACACACACAGACACACACAGATCGAGGCTTTACGTTTTGACAAGCTATTACAGAGGGATGAAGTGAAGAGCAGGAGAGGATATAAGAATAAGTCAGAGCAGCATCATTTATAAAGAAAATATTCTGACCAGATCAGATCATTTCAGTCAGGTTACCGCTGACGACTGGCTTCACCCGCAAACCAAATAATAATAATAACTTTATTTATATTGCACCTTAAAAACAGGGTTTACAAAGTGCTTTGGCAAACAGAAGCGAATAACAAAGAGAGAAACAATCACAGAACAAAAATAACAACAGCTCACACCAATAAGAGGTAATGCTGTTTGAGGAATATTAGCCGTAAACACAGAAATTAAATAAATAAAAGAATAAATTCAAGATAAGATACAGACTAAAATAGATTAATCAAAACAGACAAATGTAAATAGATAACATCACATAAAAGCAAGTCAAGAAAAAATGGGTTTTAAGAAGTCATTTAAAAGACGTGACAGATTCTGCAGCGTTACCTCCTCAGGCCGGTCGATCCAAAGCCGAGGGGTCCTGATGGCGAAGGCGCGGTCGCCTTTGGTTTTAAGCCTCGACTTTGGAACAACCACAAGGATCAAAGGCTGTGAACTGGACACAGAGGTGTTTTAATGCAGCTTCAGGCTCCTTTATTTGTATCTGTAGGTAGATTTGGTTGGTTTGCAGTATAAAGTGGCATCAACACAGTTATCAGACACCTCAGACAACAAACATAAAAACATAAACGACCACGTCACAATCTGATTTAAAGACTTCCAAACCATGACGTTAAAAAAAAGATAAAACTGATTCAATAAAAACATGATAAAATAAGATCATTATGGGTTTATTAATATGGAAGTAGAACAATTTGCAAATGCAGAGCGTATGTTTTGGTGCATCATGACTCTCTTCACTTTTGACAAAGACTGATTTCAAAGTGCTGACCTGTGAGGGATCAGAGAGTAAAACATACTGCTCAGAGACAAAGCTTTCAGCCAGTCCTGAGACAGGAAGTCAACAGTAAAAACAGACAGGGCAGATGGTTTGTTACAGGGAACCATGTGAGCAGCCGTCACTGGAAACTGATTAGAAGACACTTTACAAAAAACACTTGGCAGGTGATTGGCTGAACCATCTGTCCAGTCTGTTTGACTCATTTTCAGGAAATCTTCTCTATAATTTTGGGGTCATTTCTTCTTTTGCTGCTCATTGTCCTTGTTTTTGAAAGAAATCATGATAATTTGCTCGGTTTTTTAAACGGTTAAGGAGCCGTCATTGGTGGTTTGAACAAGGTCGCCTCTCCTCACAAGGTTTCCTTTACAGATTAGCACAAAACTTAAGCGATAAAACAGAACTGCATAATTGATCTATGTTTTTATTCAGTATGGGTGTCCTCCGCTCTCATTCTCCGCAGTGTCCGCTTCGCACTCATTCGCTGTTGGTGTCCCTACAGGTGTCCCTGCAGGTGTCTCCACCGGTGTCTCTGCGGGTGTTTCCGCTGGTGTCTCTGCCTGTAACAGAGGTAACAGGTAAAATAAAAAAGTTTTTGAATAAATGTTATTAAAGGAAATCTGAGAAGGAGAAAAAGGATGAGGTGAAAAAATGATGTGACGGAGGTCAAACTGATGAAGGCGAAGAGGGGAAGGAGGTGGTGAAGCTGGAGGAAAAAGAGAGAAGAGCAGAGAAATAAACAGAGAAGAGGAGGTGAAAGACATCTCAGTTCGTCTCCTTATTTTTATTTTTTATTATTCGACACATTCAATCATCCAGAGGCTTTAGATGTGACGTTTTCAATAAGAGAGATAACAGCTCTACATGTTTAAATCTGATTTCCTTCACCTTCTCATCACTGCAATTCATCTGTTGGATTTATTTTGTAAATAAAATGCATCCAGTTTAACTTTCATGTTTGCAGATTTATTCAAAAACAAAATAAAAGATAAATCGGAATGGAAAAAAACAAATCTCTTTTGATCACACGTCCACCTCATCAGGAGGAGGTTATTGTCTCCAGCACTCACATACAGTTTTTATGTGTGTGAGTATTTTTCATAAAGATGAAAGATATTTGTGGAAAAGATATTTGTGGAAAATCAGGAGGTTTTGAGGATGTTTAACATATAAAATTGATGTTACACGTCTTTTAACCATTTTAAACCTGGAGAAAATTGGCCAAAAATCGGTCTATAATGTACACGCTTTTGTGCTGACAGAATCGCCTTCAGGAATCTTTCTGAATGAAAGAAGCTGCAGGAAAGTCAGCGAGTCCTGCTGGATGTTTGTGAGAGAAGTGCAACAGCTCTAATAAAAAAACAATTATCTGTAAGCTCATAATGAGAACCAGAAACAGAAAGAGAGAGAGTCAATGGGCTTTAAGGCTGAAACGACTAAATCTTGTTAATTGTCCTCCTGGTATCTGCAGATCTATATCCTCTGAAATTAAAGAGGGGTCACGGAGAGGCGAGCAGAAAGACAGAGAGGAAAATACAGTGAAAGAACATATAGAGTCATAATTAACCCTTAGAGACTGTTTGGCACATTTTACACACTTTTCATTCTTTTTTTTAAAATAATTTTGGCTGTGTTCATGCATATGGCATTAATTTAAGCATGATTGTGTATTTGAGCGTAATCAGTGAATTTCCAGCTCAGCTCCTACAATAAGTCTAAAATACACTGTGGAAACTAAATAGTTACATTCAGACTGTTCAGGTCAAAAAATGCTCCATTGAAACCCATTCAAACTGACATTTTTGATCCCACAGCCATCAGAGCAGAAAAACACTAATTTGATTTTTTTAACCATATTTGGCATATGGAAGCAATACATGCTTTTTCCACTAGGTACACTGTCACCCAGACTGTGATAATAATAATAAAAAAAATCTACTTTGCATGTAATTTATTAACAATAGTTCTTTTTTTTTAATCTAAAAACATAGAGGCATCATGCCAAAAAACAGGCATCAAAAGGGTTCAAATTCTGAAAATTAATGAATATTTGATATTTATGATGAGGACTGATGTTTGTTGAGAAAATAAACTCAATGAATGTAAAAAATCATATTAACGATAAGATTTTTATAGCCTGATTTTGATAAGGTAATTTTGTGCAAACAGCAGTGACTTTTTGACACTGCACCAAAAATAAAAAAAAAATTAAAAAGGCTGTTATAATCAAAAAATAACATCCACAATAATCCACATATCATGGAGGATATTGAAAATACCTTTTTTTCTTTTTTTCATGGTGGCATCATAAAAAAATTATCTCAATGAAAGCTGAAAATAATATTCATGTGTATCATCTTTCAAAACTTGAAATTTGCATTTGTGCGCAGAGCGATACCAGTGTGCGTAATATCAAAGTGGGCCCTATAAGGGTTAATATATTTGTATATTTAAGTTTGCAGGAGGTGCAGCTGCTCACTGTAGTATTTTATCAAACAAACAGGAGGAAGTATTAGTTGGGGACTAATTTCAGTGGTGGATTAATCCACATTCGGTGCTCTAGTGAGTATTTGTAGCAGCTGTGCGGTTTATTAAATAAAGTACAGCGTGTGTGTTCATGATGATGGAGGAATGTGTCATATAGTAATACAGTGTGGCTCATTCATGTGTTTTTAATAACAATGGAGCTCAATGTCACAGAGGAAGATAATTCAGGCTGCACACACACACGCACGCGCGCACACACACACACACACACACACACACACACACACACACACACACACACACAC
>NW_024616651.1:0-1015 GCF_008729295.1 Plectropomus leopardus
GTCAGTGTCCAGTTTGTCCAGAGTCAGTGTGTATCATTCATCTACCCGGGTAGTGTGATTTTTGTCTCTTATCTGTATGATGTGATATGATGTGATCTCTCCAGATGCTCGATTAAGCTGTCCCTGTCGTTACACCCTCCACGCATGTAAGTCGGGTCCCTGCTCCAGGTCTCGCTGGTTCGGGCTCTGGCTCGCCATCGGAATCATTCATACATCAAAAAAAAAAAAAAAAAAACAACCGGAGTTTTCCCCCGACAAAAAAACAGAATAAACGGCGATGTTCACAACCCAAAAACAAACTCCTCACGATGTGGATACTTCTCAGAATCGATACCTTACCCACTTTCATTTATTTTTTTTTCTAACACTTATTGCTCTCTCTTGGCCGTAGCCTGTCTGTTCTTATCGGCATCAGTGAAGGGAAGGAAAAGAAAAACAAGCAAAAACTTTACTGTATATAGTCAGAGATTTAAGATGAGTGTCTGAGGTGTTTTGGTAAACAATATCTGCATAGTCAACAAGTGATAGTATTAGTTTTAAGATTAGCCTTTTTCTAACATGAAGTGTGAAACAATTGATTGAACAATAACGTGAAGCAAGACAGGCCATATGCCCTTTTAACAACGTAATCAATATGTGGTTTGAAGGTGAGTTTGGGGTCAATCCAAAGTCCAACATATTTGAATGTGTCAACTACATCGACAGGAGATTGATCAAGAAAATGAATATGAAAATCAACTGGATGGGATCGGAGGTGACTTGTACTAAAAATCATACTGCAAGACTTCTTTTTGGGGGTTCCGGTTCCGCTTCCCACGAGATGGCAGCTTAGACAGCGAGCTCCTCCGAAAGAATAATAAAGCGTCCTGCTAAATAGAGAATAAATGTCTGAAGTTTTACAAACAGTTAGATAGCAGGACCGCAATGGAAACGAGAGACAAAAGCAAGAAAAACACGATGGATTTAACGGAAAACGAAGAAGAATCGCGGCCTGCAGAGGCAAACGCTGTCGGCA
>NW_024616652.1:0-2436 GCF_008729295.1 Plectropomus leopardus
AAAAAAAAGGCAATAGTATAGTATGCTAAAAATGTCAAAATTTGACCCCTCCCAAAAATGGCCGAAAACCACATAGAACAGCTCGTAGAGACGTGCCATGGTGTACAAAGTGGGAATAAAGGCCAAAAAGAGGCCAAAAACCTCGGATTTAGCACATCAAAAAAATGGCAGAAAAAAAAGGCAATAGTATAGTATGCGAAAAAAGTCAAAATTTGAGCCCTCCCAAAAACGGCTGAAAACCACATAGAATAGCTCGTAGAGACGCGCCATGGTGTACAAAGTGGGAATAAATGCTAAAAAAAGGTGAAAAACCTGTGAATTTAGCACGTTAAAAAATGGCCACAAAGGCAATAGTATAGTAAGCGAAAAAAGTCCAAATTTGACCCCTCCCAAAAATAGCCGAAAACCACATAGAATAGCTCGTAGAGACGCGCCATGGTGTACAAAGTGGGAATAAAGGCCAAAAAAGGCCAAAAACCTCGCAATTCAGCACGTCAAAAAAATGGCCGGAAAAAAAAAGGCAATAGTATAGTATGCGAAAAATGTCAAAATTTGACCCCTCCCAAAAATGGCCGAAAACCACATAGAACAGCTCATAGAGACGCGTCATAGTAAACAAAGTGGGAATAAATGCTAAAAAAAGGTGAAAAACCTGTGAATTTAGCATGTCAAAAAAATGGCCACAAAGGCAATAGTATTGTATGCGAAAAAAGTCAAAATTTGACCCCTCCCAAAAATGGCCGAAAACCACATAGAACAGCTCGTAGAGACGTGCCATGGTGTACAAAGTGGGAATAAAGGCCAAAAAAGGCCAAAAACATCGCAATTCATCACTTCAAAAAAAATGGCCAAAACAAAAAGGCAATAGTATAGTATGCGAAAAAAGTCAAAATTTGACCCCTCCCAAAAATGGCCAAAAACCACATAGAACAGTTCGTAGAGACGCGCCATGGTGTGCAAAGTGGGAATAAAGGCCAAAAACATCATAATGTAGCATGCTGAAATTATACTACACCACAGTATATCTTGTTTGGACAGTTTTTTCCAACGCTATATTATGGCCGTTTTTTTCCCAACAAGCTATTAAATGAGACAACATATTATTCTATATTATTTTCACTCTTTTTTTGACATTTCATGTTTTGACACTTCTCGACATACTACACTATGTCTGTTTTAGCATTTTCTTCCGACCTGCTGTTCAATGATGTTTTTTACCGCCTTTTCCACATGCTATACTATGATGTGTCTCAACAAAATACCATTAAAATGTCAAACTATAGTAATGTCGTCCAAAATAGCACCAAAGAGTCATACAAAATAAATATTGTTGAGGTAATAAAGAGGTAATAAAAATGTCATTGTATAGTATTTAATGAAAAAGGCAAGGAAGGTCATAAAGCATTATAACAGTGAAAGTGTCATAAGAAAGAAAATATTAGAATAAAGGTTTTAGTCTCTAGTATGTTATTTAAATGTAAATATAAATGTCTTATATTTATATATTT
Source organism: Plectropomus leopardus (assembly GCF_008729295.1). Classification (NCBI taxonomy): domain Eukaryota; kingdom Metazoa; phylum Chordata; class Actinopteri; order Perciformes; family Serranidae; genus Plectropomus; species Plectropomus leopardus. Next base: position 1,509 of record NW_024616652.1, read on the forward strand.
TGACAATGTCCCCTGGGCATATCCCCGAACCCCACCCCTCTGGAGGGTTGGGTTGCAGAAAGCATCAATTGAAAATTGTACCAAAATATTAAATAATATCAAGGCTGGTGTATTGGCATCTTTAAGATGCATTCGGTTTATTTTTTGGAATTAAAAAAAAAAAAAGATTATTTTGATGCCTCTATAGTGTCACCCATCTGGAGCCCCTCCGTGCTCTGGTTAAACCCTCCCAAAAAGATTGAGAAAACTCAATGACACGTAGCCGTCGTACAGGATGAACAACTTTGAGAGCTGCAGAGCACAAACTGAAGTACAAAAAAAGGCAGCTGAAGAGCAAAAATAGGTAACTTACTCTCCATAGCTCCATAAATCACAAGCAAACAGGCTGGCAGACAGATATCCCGCTCTTACATTATGCATCGCAGAGCTTCTTTACAGGGTATAAAAGTGAATAACACAGCATATTGTGGCAGTGTAAGATGTGGTAGAGCAAGCAGGCGTCCAAGGAGAACCGTATCTGTGAGGTCAAAGGACTGAGGAGGAACAGGGCCTGAATACGTTAGCGGCCTCTCAGGGCTCGCACAGCTGGCTGCGGGATGCGCTCCGAGCAGCCCGGAAGCCTATTTGAATACACATACATGTTTTTATACGGGAGACATTTCATCTGATTATCATATGGCCACTGAGGCACGACGGAGACAGCGGAGGAACCCAGCCGCGGCTGTGACCGTCCTCGTCCTCTCAGCGCGGCTCGCTGTCAGGGCCATTAGTGTGGCAGGAACATGATCTGAGCAATGCGCTTGGATTGCTGTCCCAAGTCCACACTCTGCTCTCCTTGTGTCTGTCTTATCGATTTTCCCCTTTACGACACGGCTTGTCGCTGTGAATTTCCCTACTGTTTGCAGCCGCCAGCGAGCACCCCCCCCCC
>NW_024616653.1:0-2365 GCF_008729295.1 Plectropomus leopardus
ACAGACTCTGCCTTCCTGATCAGTTTGTTCAGTCTGTTTGCATCCTTCGTCTTGATGCCTGCCCCCCAGCACACCACAGCAAAGATGGTGCTCGCAACTACAGACTGATAAAACATCAGGAGCATCCTGTTGCAGACACTGAAGGACCTGAGTCTCCTCAGGAAGTAAAGCCGACTTAGGCCCTTCTTGTAGGCTGCCTCAGTGTTGGTGGACCACTCCAGTTAGCCCAGGTACTTGTATGATGTGACAATTTCCACATCAGTCCCACTGATGCAGACAGGAGAGGGTGGGGGTCTGTTCCTCCTGAAGTCCACCACCATCTCTTTAGTCTTTGTCACATTCAGCTGCAGGTGATTCTCCCCACACCACCTGACAAAGCGGTCCACCAGGTCCCTGTACTCGTCCTCCCGTCCCTTTTCTACACTGCTCACAATGGCCGTGTCATCTGAAAACTTCTGGAGATGACACAACTCTGTACAGTACTCGAAGTCAGCAGTGTAGGTGGTGAAGAGGAAGGGGGACAGCATTGTTCCCTGGGGGGCCCCGACGTTGCTGGTCAGTCGCTCAGACACGCAGCTCTGCAGTTTCACAAACTGCGGTCTGCCTGTCAGGTAGTCACCGATCCATGTGACCAGGGGAGCGTCCACCTGCATGTCCTCCAGTTTGGCCTTCAAGAGTCTGGGCTGGATAGTATTAAAGGCACTGGAGAAGTCAGGATAGCCTTCAGTTCGCTGGTAACCCAGGGTTTGTTGTTTGGGTAACAGCGAACCTCTTTAGTGGGGATGGAGTTGTCCATACAGAACCCAATGTATTCAGAGACACAGTCAGTCAAGCCATCAATATCCTCACTGTGAGGCTCACACAGGGCATTCCAGTCAGTGGACTCCAGTGCACCACGCAGTGTCTCTGTGGCCTCATGAGACCATTTCCTCACTGTCCTCACTGTTACTGGTTGCTGGTGAACAACAGGCTTGTATGATGGTGTGAGCAGGACTAGATTATGGTCTGACCTGCCCAGTGGAGGGAGGGCAGTGGAGCTGTATGCTTCCTTCACGTTTGCATACAGCAAGTCCAAAGTTTTATTTTCACGTGTGGAGCATTTAACAAACTGGTAGAAGGTAGGAAGAGTGGCTGAGAGAGAAACACGATTGAAGTCACCGGTGATTGCGATGAAGGCACCAGGGTGCTTGGTTTGGAGACGGGCAGTCACAGCGTGGATGACGTCACATGCGGCGTCTGCGTTTCCGGACGGAGGAATGTAAACGATAATGGCTACTACACTGGTAAACTCCCTCTGCAAATAATAAGGAAGAAGTCCGACGGCAATGAGCTCGATGTCCGGGCTGCAGACACGCTCTTTGACAGGGATGTGTCCAGTGTGACACCACCTGGAGTTCACAAGCACGGCAAGCCTCCCTCCTTTCTTCTTACCGGTCGAGGTGGTGTCTCTGTCCGCTCGGACTGTGTGGAAGCCAGGGATGGTCACGCTGGAGTCCGGGATCTGGTCGTGCTGCCAGGTCTCGGTGAAACACATGATGCTGCACTCTCTGTACTCCCTCTGCGTCCTGGCGAGCGCTTCCAGTTCGTCTGTTTTGTTAGCCAAGGACCGTACGTTCCCAGTGATGACTGCAGGGATGCAGGGTTTAAACTTCCTCTTCTTCATCTTTCGTTTAACCCCCGCTCTGCAGCCTCACCGCCTCAGCTCCTCTGGTACTGTGGGTCTCTCTCCGGCCAAGGGGGCCGGTGCCTTCAGGGCCAACAGCTGGTCGCATGAGTAAACAATGCCGGCGATGTTACAGGCGTCGCTTCCAGTCGTCAGGAGTAACCCCAGTGTGAAAAGTAGTAGTAAATGTCCAAATTTCCAAGAAAACATCTTGGCGTTGTGGAGTGCCCAGATGCGCAGAACAGCATACAATAAAACACTATAAAAACTTGATAGAAAACAATTTAAAAAAAGACACGTTCAAAGAGCTGCTGCAACAGGCTGCCACTCTCACGGCGCCATCTTGCCTGGATTTAACCTGGATTTTAAAATAAAAACATAAACATGATGTGATTTGGTTAAAAACAAAAACAAACTCAATGTAGGAAAAAATGACCAATAGTCCATTTGTCTGACTTGTGATTCCTGATGTTGGCATTTTCGTGACCTCTCCTGCCTGTGGGGGACGGGTGATGTTAAAGAGGATGTAGTCATCGCTGGAGTCCATGTCTGAAGCCTGGAGGATGGAGCCTCTCAGTAAAGCCATCTGACCCTCGGATACCTCCAGCAGCATGTTGGTGATGAGGAAGGGAGGGCTGTCATCCTTAGGAAGGATCTTGATGGGGAACTTGTGTCTGGTCTGATGGTGTCCATCAGTGATGC
>NW_024616654.1:0-3526 GCF_008729295.1 Plectropomus leopardus
GATAATCAATTTAGAGAGTGGGACAAGGTGATATCTCGTTTTATATGGAACGGCAAAGCCCCTAGAGTGAGATTTAAGACCTTACAACTGCCAAAACATAGAGGTGGGATGGGCTTACTTAGCCTAAAAGATTACTACTTAGCGGCACAGATAAGACCCCTCATGCTGTGGTGTAATCAAGAGTATATCGCAAAATGGAAAGCCATGGAGCTGTCACTGTTAGACAAACCATTACAGAGTCTGTTAGGAGACCCAGCGGCCGCTAAGCAATACGACATCCAGAGCCAGTGGGTTAGGTTTTCCATTGATATATGGTGTAGTTTAGTGAAACAACTCAACATTCAGAAAGAAATTCGAATTTTAATATGGTCAAATTATGACCCAGTTTTTAAGCCTGCTGTAAATGATAGAGGCTTTGTTCAATGGGAGAAGCATGGATTCACAACACTGTGCCTGCTTGTTGATAGCCAGGATTTTATTGATTTCAAAACCATGTCAGAGAAGTATAGCCTTGCTCGTCAGGACTTTTATAGATATCTTTAACTCCGACACTACTTCGAAAAGAATGTTAAAGTACTCTTGTCAAAAAATGTGTCAGGTATTACACAAATGTTCATTAGAGCATATAATGCAAAACTGTTTAGAAAGATTATTGGCGAACTCTACAAGTCCATAGTTGAACTGAGAGGCTACTCGACAGATTATGTGAAGGCAAAATGGGAAAAATAATTAAGAATTAAAATTGCTCCAGAGGAATGGATAGATGTAATTAATACACAGATCACTACCACAGCCTCGCAATTATGGAGGGATTTTTCATGGAAAAATTGTGTTAGATATTTTATAACCCCAAAACAAAAATTCAGACAAACTGGAGAACAACCCAAATGCTGGAGAGGATGTGGTCACAGTGTGGCAGATCATATGCACATATTTTGGGATTGCCCTGCTCTTGAACCTTTCTGGGAGGGGATTCACAATACCATCAAAGCAGTTCTGTGTTACGATATCACTTTTACCTGTCTATCTTTTTATCTAGGGAACATGGATTTGAACTTACCTAAAAGCGATAGATATCTTTTAAAAATATTAATGGTGGCGGGTAAGAAGGCTATAACAAGGCGATGGCTCTGTAAAGATCCCCCCACTATTAACCAATGGGTAGCTATAATTAGGAACATTCAATGTATGGAACGAATGACTTACAACTTAAGATTGCGAAAGGACAAATGTGATGCTCTGTGGGAGAAATGGGAGACATACTTTGCAAAAAGAGGTGATAACTTCCCTTGTATTTGATGTGCTTAGATTGATAAAAACTAAGTTGATATTGTAGTCCTTGGTGTCCTGCTCGTAACCCCTAACTGTTCTTTTTTACACATTGTTTTTCGTTTTCTTCAGCTTCCATGTGTAATTGGATGTAATTGGATCTATATGCAGCGTCACCTTTCATGTTCTCGTGATGTTGCAATGATGCTTTTATGTTACTTGTAGAAAATCTGAACTAAAAATAAAGTAATAAAAAAAAAAAAACAATGCCTGAACCGAAGTAGATGTACAGTAAGGTACAGTACAGTATTTTACAGTACAAAAATTAGATACAAGACAACACCTGCTTGGTCTCCCAAAGTCAGCACCTCCTTTCAGCTCTCTAAACATCAGTACATTCGGATATCACTTAGTTAGATTAATCCCATTCTGGAAATATAAATGGTTTGCCTGTAAAAAATATCACAACTTAACAAAAGCTTTTTTGTTAAGTAAAGAATAATAGAGCTGGCGATGATAGAGCTGGCGATGCTGAGCCAAGCAATCGCACTTCTGCTCCTAAACAGAAGTAATATCGCAAAAAGATGCAAAAGCGGAAGCACCTTCGCTCAGGCAAACAGTGGGATCAATATTGCAACAAGCTCAGCTGACTTTGTTTTAAGATGAAGGCATCTTCTGCTCCCTGAGCCTTGCCAGAATGTGTGTGGGTTTCGTGTCACCCAAAGTTCACAGGGTTCCAAACATCAGCCTCTGTGGTAAGGTCCCAGTGAAAAGTCTGTGGTTATGTGACCTATCCACTACCTCAACCAGCATCCTTACAAGACCGCTTGGCCTCTTCCTTGTTTACTTGCATCAGTGCATTGGTCATGTGATTGCAGCCTTTAAAAAATATGTGGACTATGCACAACTTACTGGCTCATGATTCTGGGATATGTTAAAATTTGGGTGCATTACTTTCCAAAGAAAAACTTCTAAAAGATTTTTGAGAACAGTCTGGTGTGTTGCTGCTAGATATATATATACTACCCTGAAGGCATCCATTACATAATAGCACCCTCTTGTGTAATCGCTTATAAAACAGTTTAAATGTAGTGTACATATCTATCCTCTGCCATCGCTTTTTAAAATTCTTCATTTATGTCATGTCAGGACTGTCATCTCATATATTCATCAACAATAATCATGTTATTCTGGAAATGATGCACGGAGACATAAAGGAACTAAAAACCAGTCTTGATTTCACCCAAAAATCAAAAACTGTCAGAAATCAAAATACTTCAGGCTGGGGGTACCGGTGATGACGTCATACTGAGAGGATCGAAGCCACGTAGCTCCCGGCCGAACTATCCACAAACTTTTATTTTACGAGTCATATTTGTAGCCATACTTAGTATATTGAAACATGACTAGTCGATGAACATCTCGGGCCGAAAAATGCCGACAAACAAGACCGCAAAGACGCTGGTCCAGAAAAATATTAGCCAGCAAGTCGACAGCGAAGCTACTGCTAAAGATGGCGGAGTAGCAGGAGCTAACCTGGTAGCTGCGGTAACGGCGGAGATTTCGGCTAAAGTTGCAGCCATCGTGGAAGAGAAGATGTCCATGATTTCCAACAAATTGGATATCATTGCAGCCAAGCTGGAAAGTGAATTGCATTATACTGGTTACACACAAGGTGACTTTATTGTGGAGGTTCCAGTCGGGAGTGAGTGGGTGTCATGACGGCTGCGTTTCACGGAGAATAACTGTGGACCATGGCCAAGTGCGCTCACAACGCGTTTTGTTTCCTCCCAGCTCCAAGGGACCCTTTGTTTTGTCTTCCTGAGAGGACAGTTCATGTTGAGTCCAAAGGGACATGTTCGTTCCAGATGAGTGTGTTCAATGACAAGTACGTGTTCTTAGTACTTGTGTTGTTTGAAGATAAGTTTAAAGGGAGCGAGTTAGGTCCCCTTTTTTTTTTTTTTTTTTTTTTCTTTTTCTCTTTTCTTTCCCCCTGCTCCTTTTGTGCCCTGGTACTACTTATTTTACAAGTTTTGCCTTAAAGCTAGATGCATTCATAGTCAAGTATCTAATTGGGTAGAACGATGAACACCACTAAGTATGTTTCATTTAACATAAAGGGAATAAACAACGCTGTGAAACGTAAGAAACTATTATGCTGGCTAAAAAAAGGAAAAGCTAACATAGCCCTGTTACAAGAAACCCATTTGGATGACAATGAACATGAAAAACTTAGGAGAGAATGGGTAGGACAAAT
>NW_024616655.1:0-4186 GCF_008729295.1 Plectropomus leopardus
CTTCATTCTTTTTTCATTCTTCTTCCTCGTCTGAATTCCTCCTTCTTCACCTCCACTATCTCTTGTCATACTCTTTTCTCCTCCTTCTCTTCCTCCTCATTTTCCTCCTCTTCCTCTTTAACCCTTTGAAATCAGAGCAAATCTGTTTGATTGATTCCAAAAACACTCGTAGAAAACAAAGAGCGACTTTAGCAAAAGTTAGAAGAAAATTACCTAGAAATTGCAAAAAAGGAATGAAAAAAAACCCCAAAATCAAATATGAGTGTGGCCTGAAAAAAATCCAAAACGATGAAAAAATAGTGTATAGTGTTTTTTTCCTCATTTAAACCTTTTTGCTCCGCTTTAAACGGCTGAAATGCTTGTGAAAGGTGTCTGAATGAAGAAACGCACGAGAAAAACCGACGATATAATTATAAGATTCTAATAGTTCGAGTTTTCTGGACATTTCTCCCTGGTTTTTATTCATTTTCTTTTAACGCATCAAATGTTATTTGTTTGTCACCTTTTTAACCAATTTCTCGCAGTTTGTGGGACATTTCTTACCATTTCTTACGTCTTCAGGTTCAGAGGGTTAAACATTGTGACAGGCGTCTGAGCGCAGCACGAGTAAACTGATGTTGATCCAGGTTTCAAAGGGTTAAATGATGATTTTAAAGCGTAATTTGAGGGAGCAATCCCGCAGCGTTTCTGACTGCGTCACACGTCCGTGTCTGTGTCCCAGCATGCACCAGGAGGACGAAGGGTTAAACTGACTTTTGACGACGGAGACGATCATTTTACTGTCACAGCTCTTCCTCGCGTGTTTTTTAAAACCACCAGAGTTCGTTAGTGTTTTGGTCACGTCAGCTGCGTTCATGTCAGACGGGAGTTCACAGATTCCTAATCAGAGCTCTTATTCTGAAAGGTTCCCGTGTTTAGACTGATGCTAACGTGAGATGTTTTAAGTACTGATACAGCAAAACAAATGCTTCACGTTTCCACTCACATCAACTTCTAAATCGAAAGTACAACTTAAAGATTCACTGAATATTTGAAATACAGATTATTTAAACTCACCTGAAGTGAAATAGGTTGTTTGTTAGCACTAAATACTCGACGTTTGTTCTGAATATGGAATATTTGGCACTAAATAGAAAATAATGACAACATTTAACATGTCTTTCTTTATTTTATTTTTGCTCTAAATATTCAACATTTAAAATATTCAGTGCTAAAAAAGCAAACACCTCATGTTAGCATTTACTTAAATATGGACTTTTGTTAATGTGCGATATTAAAAGCAAAACAGCGTCTTACATGAATATCTGACGTCTGTACACAAACGTAACATTAAATGTGCCATATTTGATGTTAAATGTTCTGTGTTTGGACTGAAGATAAAGTGAGATATGTGTTGACGCTGCTTAGCACTAATGTTAAGCTAATTATTCCAAACATGGAAGAATATTTGAGCTAATGCTAACATGCGTGTTTACTTATACCGAAATACTCTAACGATGGAAAGTTTCAGTTTCAGTTTCTTTATTGTCATTTCAATCTCACCTTACAGTGTAGCCCTACAGTGAACGAAAATTAAGCACTAAAGACAAAAGCAAACACACTTCACATTAGCACTGGTTTCAATATTCTGTATTTTTGGACTTGTGCTAACGTTAGCATTAGTTAAGATATTCCATTTGAACTTATGCTAACATAAAATATTAAGCAAAACACATCTGATGTGAATATATGGCTTCTAAATACAAACATTTAACACAAAATTTTCCACATTTAATGTTAATTTTTGTAGGTTGTGTGTTGGCGCCACTTTATGCCGAATATTTTTAACATGGACTAATATTTAGAGAGATGCTAACATGTATGCATGTTTGCTTTCTTTATACCTGAGTACTCCAAATATGGAGTGTTATGCACTAAATACAAAAAAAAACATACTTGATTGATTGTATTTTAGAAATTTGCTTATGTTAGCATTAATTTAAATACTCCATATTTAGACATATGCTAACATTAGCATAAGTTTAAATGTTTTAAATTTCACTAATGCTAAAATTACCATTAGTTTTATATTTGGATTCATGCTAATGTGAGGTCAAATGTTACCTTACATCATTTTTAAAGTTTTTAAATCATTAATTCGCATTCTGCAGTTGTAAAACAGTGAAAGTACTAAAAATGTCCTACATGACATGAACGCAGCATTAGCAAACACTTCATCTGAAATTATATTTAAAGTTAACACTAACACTAGCTAACAGAAGCTAACAGTAGCCTGTGCTAGCTAAGTCCCAAATATATAAAAGTGACACACCTGAAGAAACTGTTAGCAAACTAGCTAGGATTGTTAAGATTGGGGAAAAAAATAAGTAAAAGTCACCAAGGCTAATGCTAACGTGCTAATCAGACTTGTGCTGGTTAGCCAGCTAACAAGCTAACGTTTCCTGAACACAAAATCAGCCAGATTAAAAAAAAAGTTTGTTTTTCTGAGACTCTAAACTCAAACAAGAGCTCCAACATGGCTGCCGGGGACGGCCAGGTCCTTTATTCAGGACGTGGACTCACCTGAGGACACCTGAGGACACCATGAGGACACCATGAGGACACCATGAGGACAAATGTGGAACTTTTATGACAAACTGAAAACAGACTGTTGGACGTTCGGAGCTGAACTCTGATTGTAGCCCCGCCCCCACAGGTGCTGTTACTCACCCTCAGCTCGTTGACCTCTGACCCTGCAGGTGTGAGTTCACCTGAACTGTTTCCTCGTCTCAGCGAGTTTTTCCTGGTCTGATTGTTTGTTTCACTTCCTGTTGGGAAATAAAACTAAAAAAAGTTAAAGAAAAAAAGACTGTTAAAACTACTAACGATTTTATTTTCTCAATTTGTAAACAATGTATATTTTAAAACAAATAAAATATTTTAAACGTATGTTGACTTTTTATTTTATAACCAGGTGAGTTCAAATGTGATAGAAAATCTGTTTATTAACTTTATTTTTTATTTTGGAGGGTTCCTCTTCCTGTTGATTGTAAATGTTTTAATGACACTTTTATTTTGTAAGTTGTTCCTGCAGCAGCTGATCAGGTGTGTGTCACCTGATCAGCTGCTGAATAAATGACATCATTAATATTGATGAACACTGTCCTCACACACACACACACACATTAACTCTGATGGACGATGAGGTAATCACCTGCCTGTATGCGTGTCCTGTTGCCTAGCAACACCTGATATTGATCAAACTGCTCTGTGAATTATTAATAAATGATGAATAATGAATGTTTTTTTTCATCTCCGTTCAGCAGCTGCTGTCAGAGGGCGCCGCCCCCTCCTGATGACGTCACACCACCTGTCAATCATCTGCTTGACTCCTCGATCCAGAACCTGCAAGAACCTTCGAGAACCTTCAAGATCCCGACTGGTTCTGAGGTGTCCTCCAGATTCAGGACTTTTCAGGGTATCTGTAAGGTTCCTCAGGTTCTGTGTTGGGTTCGTGAGGAGCATGAAATTAGCTCGCTGCTTCATCTGGGTTCTTTAGGTTTCATCACTCTTCAGAACCGAAATAAGACGTCTTTCAGTTCCTTAATGGTTCTGTAAAGCTGCGCTCACACGAGCGACACGGCGGCAGCGTGACCGGCTACATCCAGCTGCCAATGTTTGGCTCTAAAATCGTTCTGAGAACGCATCCAATGCAATGTTTTAGTAACGTTTTCAGCGACAAGTTTTCTTTTAGCTCCAAGAACGTTCTTCTTAAAGTTAGAGTAACGTTCTCTGTCAAAAATGTTTTTTGGTTTGTTTGGGTTTTTTTTGCTAAAATAAAACATTACGTTTGTATTTTTTTAAGTAAAGGATCTGTAATGTCAGTCCTCAATAACGTTCTAAATGTTGCTTTGAAAATGTTCCTCCTTTGTTCTCATGTAACATTGAGGGAACGTTTTATAAAAGAACATCCTCTGATCTGTCGCCTCAACGTCACCAAAAAAAATTTGACACGATAAAGATCCTTAAAGCGTCATATTCAAATGTTTGCTGTTAATGTTTGTGTTTTGGTTCGTTTGTTTTCCGCTGTAATAATTTTATAGAGAACCCCGGTAACGAGTCCTGACAGCCGCACAGCTGTTAGCATCAGCACCTCCTGCTAGCATCAGCACCTCCTGCTAGCATCAGCACCTCCTGTTAGCATCAG
>NW_024616656.1:0-4156 GCF_008729295.1 Plectropomus leopardus
GATATAATAAATAAATAAATTGTTGGACAGATTAAAGAAACAACTCTTACCTTTTTCTTCTGTTTTTGCAGAATAAAAAATGAATCCACGTCTTCTCTCAGGAGTGTGTCATCTCTGCCACAGAGTGTGTGTGTGTGTGTGTGTGTGTGTGTGTGTGTGTGTGTGTGTGTGTTCTTCTGTCCTCAGATCAGATCTTGTCTGTCAGGTTTCTTCCTCTTCAGCTCTGTAGGACGTTCTGTTTGCCGGGTTCTTCAGGGTTCTACAGGCCCTCTGCGTCCTCCACACTCTGGTTCTCCTGGTTCTCCTGGTTCTCCTGGTTCTCCTGGTTCTCCTGGTTCTCCTGGTTCCTGCTCACCTCCTGCGGCTCCTCGTTGAGCTCTGAGAGTTCTGCTCCTGGTTTCCTGTTTGTTTTATTTTCTAGCTGCAGCAGGAAATGGTCATCTTTTCCTCTTCCTGCCCCGACACACACACACACACACACACACACACACACACACACACACACACACACACACACACATACGCACACACACAGGTTGTTGGTTCTTCAGCGGTGGCGCCCTCTGGTGGACCTTCAGTTTTTGCTGCCTTGCTCAAAGGCCGTCAGCTGCAGAGACGAACACACAGAAGATTCAGAGTTTGAGCGTCAGAGATCATAAAGGGGACACACTGAAACCTGCAGACCTGCAGACCTGCAGACCCACAGACCTGCAGACCCACAGACCCACAGACCCACAGAGCCACAGACCCTTAGACCTGCAGACCCACAGACCCACAGACCCACAGACCTGCAGACCCACAGACCTGCAGACCCACAGACCTGCAGACCCACAGACCCACAGACCCTTAGACCTGCAGACCCTTAGACCTGCAGACCCACAGACCCACAGACCCTTAGACCTGCAGACCCACAGACCTGCAGACCCCACTAGAATGCAGACGAAAAGGTTTCACAGATTTGGGACAATCAGATCTTATTTTGTTTTCTTCTCTTCCACTCGAGTGTCCTGAGTCTAAAAATGATCAATGAGAACAGAAGACTGACTGAGGAGCGCAGAGGACACCTCAGAGAGGACACCTCAGAGAGGACACCTCAGAGAGGACCCTTCATGGAGGACACCTCACAGAGAATGTGATGCATGTGAGGAAGACTGAGGTTGGACTGTTTCTCTGCGTTTGTGCTGAAAAGGGTTAAGTGATTTTGGGGATTTGGGGCATTTCTCTCTGTAGTCTCACATTGTTTTCGGATGTTTCTCAGACCCTGTGTGACTCTCCTGCGTCCTCCAGAGGGGCCGCTCTGGAGTTTAAGTTCTCCTAAAATAAAAAACGTCTTCGTTCGCTCTCAGGTTTTTATGTTCATCGCAGGCTGACTTTGTGCCAACGATACATTTTCTTGTATTTTCTTTATATGAAGTGTCTGATGTGTCTCTCAGGGCGTCTCCGGTGTTCGATTTCCCTCCATTAAAACGTGATGATAGATTTTGGGGTGACCAGCCAGCCTCCCCTCGTTTCAACCTGCAGCGCTGCTCTCTGACGGGAGACGTCCCGATTATTGGACCTAAAACAAGAACGCAGCGTCCACATGTGTCCCGTCTGTCCAAGTTCACAGTTTAAAATCTTCAGTGAATCATTTTCGCTTTTTGGTTTTAGCTTTGAAACTTTCCTTCACAGCAGCATTTCACACTGATGTGTTTTACACAAAGTCTACTTTAAATGATCAGTTTAATAAATATTTATTCATGAATTTGTTTAGCCCTTTGAAACACACAGTGACGACACTTTTGTGCTGCTTTCAGTCAGTCTCAGAAAACTGGTGCGCTTTTTTTTAAAAGATGTTAGAAATCAGTAAGAAATGTTCCACAAAATGCAAGAAATTAGTAGTTTTAGAGAACTATTATTTTAGGGAAAAAAAAACATCTGGGGGAAAACTATATTCATAAATATTCTGATTACATATTTAAAATAATGTCACGTAATAATTATTTTTTTAGCACTTTAAGCAGATCATTTGTGTTTTTTTACCTTTTTTAAAAACGTTCTTTACCTTTTTTATTTCTATTACTTGAACTTTCCACTAATTTCTTGCTGATTTTTGGGTCATTTCTTCTTTCATTGCTCATTTCCTTCTTGCCGTATTTTTGAAGGAAAGCAAACGCATTTGCAGATGTTTCAAAGGGTTAATATTGAACATTTAATGTCTGATTGATTTTGTCTCCGCACAGTTTTTGGAAAAGCTCCTCAGAGCAGATCATTTAACTTGATGTGGAAACGTTGCCCTGCAGTGTCGTTTTAATGACACGTGAATGAAAGTGTGTTTATTTTGCAGCAGGTTTCAGTTTTCACTGTAATTCACGATGAAGGATTCAAACCGGAGAATAACTCGGTAAATCAGCTGTGAAACACGACGTTTGTGTGAATCTTTTTCTTTCACCAACAGATTAACAAACTAAACACAAAAAATTAGCATGAAATAAGGAAACTCCTGAATTTTCCCCAAAATACAGAGATGTTCGCGCAAGTGTTTTAAGGAGTTATTAAATTATACAAAAGGGGAATTTTCCGCCATAATTGACAGCTGTGACAACCAATCGCTGCGCTCACATTCAGCTCAGCTGTTCACGATTGGTTGATTGGCGTTTGGGCGGGAACTCCCCCACCGCGGATATCGATACTGCATAGATGCTCTCAATGACATCGTCAGTGCACGACGACAGCGCCCGTATCCTCGTTTAACCTCACCTCAGCATAGCGGGGGTCAGAGGGGGTCAGCGGGGACGCGCCGTCCATCTTTACGTACAGTCTATGATCACAACATAAACGGTTTCCCCCACAGGCATCATCAGGGTCTGAACAACATACACGCTTACTTTGACGCTTTGTGTGAAGCCACAGCCGCCGTAGATCCGCTCACACCTGCGTTTGGTCACGTTGTAGAAGAATCTGGGAGTCTCTGACGGACAGCTGCTGTACTTCATCACGTCAAGACGTCGGACTGGAGGGAGAAACAGAGACGGCACAAAACACAGCCGAACTGAACCGGGGTTAGGAGGGGTTCTGGCTGCTGGACCAGAGTTCACTGAAGGACTTTCACTTTCATCCCGAACGTTTCAGCGCAGAACCGAGCTCACATTCCTGCAGCAGCTGCGGTGAGCCCTGCGGTCCGTCCAGCTCGGTGTGTTTGAGTGATTTTGCAGTTCAGTTTACGAGATGCCACCAAAATGCTCTAAAGTGGCGTCATGCCGCACGCCATTCACATTATATTGCAGATGTCAAATGAAATACTATCAGAGATACTCAACTGCATAAAAAAGCAGCAAAATAGAACGTGTTTATCCAAAAAAGTGCCAGATTCAGTATCCTCGGCACTCCCGAAAGAGGTCCTAAGAAACTTACGTCCTAAAATCCAAAAAATATCCTTCAATTCTACAGACATCTTAAAGTCCTAAAATCTTAAAAATATCATTAAATTCTAGAAGCATCCACAAATCCTAGAAATTTCGTAAAGTCAGAGAAATATCCTAATATCCAAGAAATGTCCTGAAATCCCAGAAACGTCCTAAATTCATAAAAATGACCAAAAATCTCAGAATTGTGCTAAAATCATAGAAATGTCCTAACATCCTAAAATCCTTGAATATGGTAAAATCCTAAAAATTTACTTTGATACTAAAAATGTACCAAATTTCTAGAGATGTCCTAAAATCTTAGGAACATATTAAAATCCTAGACATTTATGAAATTCTATAATCGTCATAAAATCCTAAAAATCCTGACACATTGACAGTAATTTAGTGCATTTTAACGACTAATTAGAATAAAGGATTGTTCTTACGGGTCTCATCAGCGAAGCCAAATGCGCCTCTGAGGAGGGCGTCTTTTTGTTCTGTGGATTTAAGACGTTAAACAGGTTTTCATCTCAACCACTCAGCTTCTCAAAAAGACACAATTCTGAGTTTTCATACTCACACTTCAGATTTATTAACAAAATTCAAGCATCCCGCCAACGAACCACGACTCCAGGTCCTCAACCAAAAGGAGAAAAGTGAGTCTTACCGCTGCTGATGGTGCTCTTGGGGTAAACCCTGATCTGCTCGCCTTGACTCTCCGGCGCCCGGATCAGGCTGTAGATCCCGGAGACGAGGCACTGAGCCGGTTC
>NW_024616657.1:0-1268 GCF_008729295.1 Plectropomus leopardus
ACACACACACACACACGCTTCTGCTGCATAAGCACTGGACCTCAGGGGTGCTGGAGTTGCCGTGGACACAGAAACAGAGAGATGAGGAGATTTAGATGGTGTGTGTATGATTGGAATAGGGGCGGGGAGGTTCACTCCGGGGTGTGGCTAGTCTCCCTGTTGGGGGGCTGGGCTGTATGTGTGTGTATATTTGTATCAGGGTGTGGTTACACATCCCTGAGGTGTGTGTGTGTGTGTATGGTGCATGAGTGTGTGCGTGTGTGTTTTCCCTCACGGCCTCAAACGTCCCCCTGACCATGTGTCATTTCCCCCCCTGTGCTCCTGCTCACTAGATGCCACTGGCTGCATGTCCGCCCCTCTCTCGGACTGCACGGACCCCGACGCCGACCACCTCGTCCTGGCCACGCAGCCCAGGACCGGCCCACCTGCCTCTGGAGAGCACGCCATACCAAGACCTGGTAAGACAGAGGGAGGAGAGGAGAGGGAGGGGGGGGGGGAGAGAAGAGAGAGGGAGGGTGGGAGGACAGGAAGATTTTGGGCCACAGCCAAGTTGGATTATAACCAGGAGCAGCTCGCGCGCACATGGACGGTGCACAGGCACAGATAGGCACACGTTTGCACAAATTGAGTCAAATCTCAGATGGACTTTAACAGTTATGCACTGATGTGTGCTGAGAAAATTATGCAGCCAGTACAGTCATATACTCGCAATGACACACAATTAACCAGTGTGTATGCACATATGGTATACTTAAATCACAAGGACATCACATTAACTTTCAAATTGACTTTTGAGAATACATATTCAAGTTCACGTTAGTAATACTTTCTGACGAGTACATTTCAGACTGTAGAATTTAATTAAGTATTTTGCATTACTTTTAGTCATTGTAATATTTTAACTTGTAGAAGTATCATTAGTTTTACTGTAGTAGTAGTACTATGCTGTATTAGAGCACCAGGCTACCCATTATTTGCTTGAGTTTTTGTACAGTTGATTAGTTTTACCCATGATATTTTTATTATAATGATACAGCTTTCTCTTTTACAGGAAACTTAAAGTTTTGATAGTGAACTGAAATCTGTGAAGTTCATTATCTTACTTGTTTGTTACTTTGTATTTGCTGACTTTGCAGCAGGGAATTGCTCTACAAAATAAAAGCTCAGCTTTCTGGGAAGCTCGATGTGCTCTTATCAGCAATAAGATAAATCTTTTACATAAAATGACAAGTGAAGAAACACAACCACACCTCAGGTAAAAACAATAT
>NW_024616658.1:0-1181 GCF_008729295.1 Plectropomus leopardus
TGATGTCAACACAAGCACATGGTGGGATTATGCTGCACATGGTTATGTTTAAGCAACGAAAGCACATGTAAACTAACACCAGAAAGTCAACAAACAGACATGCTGACACAAATGGTTCAGATAAGGGGAAGAAGGTAAGGTGTAAAAAAAAAAAAGAATCACATTCAGATGGGAAGTAAACAGCGACCTCCCACATGACACTGGGGTTTGTCAGACCCATCCACCACCCCTCTTGCTTCCCCTATACAGACCTTCTTGCTCCTTATATTACATCATTACCCGCTGCGTTTCAACTTGACGCTGTCCAGTGGCATATCATGCAGACGTCACAGGTTTCGTCTGGCCGCGTTTTCAACTGACACCATGCACAGCATTCTAAAACCTTGAAGCTCTTGCATCATCAAGATTGCACACTGCTAAAGTCTAAGCACAATTCCATTGTTCTCACTCCAGCTGAAATTCTAAATCACATTTTTGCAAAACTCGAACCACAAATGATATCATTTAACATATTTCTTTCTCCTGGAAAACTATGGCCTTCAAAATGCCCAACAAGTTCTCATTCCAAGTCGTCACATGTTGCTGCTTCATCAGTGGACTTAACACTCTAGGTATCCTGCGTCTGCTGTTGATCCTTCTAGAGGCCACTACTGATGCCAGAATGTCAACAACAGCTTATGGTTCTGTTTTAGATAACAAAAGCACGTGGCATTGGGGCGTCAACAAAAACACATTCTTAGGATTTGGCAACAAAGGCACAGATGGTGAGGTTTAGATAAAAAGGGCACATGGTTAGATGGAGAAGACATTCGCACGGGAAGCAAACATTGACCTCCAAGATGAAAGTCTAGGTTTGTTGGATCCATCCATCCCCTGCCCTCCCACCCTATAGGGACCTTTGTGCTCCTTTCACTATGTCATTACTGGCAGAGTTTCACCCTGATGCCATCCAGCAGCGTATCATGTGGACACAAGTTCTGTCCAACCACATCACCATATCACGTGACCTCTATACTGTATTGGGGGAATAAGTGGAGCACAAACAAATACATATCTGATCTTTAACTTCTTTATATTTGTGCACTGATTTCATCATTACATCTTCAGAAAGACGTGGTGGATTTCCATCCTGTGCTGTCATTGTTTGACACTCTGCTTTTCGGTAGCACCAGCCAGGAAGT
>NW_024616659.1:0-1709 GCF_008729295.1 Plectropomus leopardus
ATGTACAAAAGTGTCTTCAAGTATCATGGGCAAGTAAAGTTTTCGTGTAGCGCCTTGCTCAGTGAGATGGCACAAGAACTGTTGATAAGGAGGTTCAACCTGTATAGCTGATGCATCTTCATCAAGGGACTCATCTTTCGAGTCAAGCTGAACTGTCAAGACTGCGCCAGAAGGGATTGATTTCTCACCCCCCTTTTCAGATCCGTTTAGTCCATTTGCTGGAGCTACTGGTGTTTGGCCCTGTGAGGAGGTAAGCTCAGGTTCACCAGGGTCCAGATAAAGCTCTTCGACCACCACATCGGGCTGGTCTGCAAGGCGATCTGATTGAAGAAGTGTAGGGGCTACTGCCATTATGAGGAGAAAATTAGCTTTCCTGCTTTTCTCCCTTTTCCTCTGGTCGACAAGATGCAGGATGGCTTTGAGATCTTCTAGACTAAATTGAGATGTTTTAAACTTACCTCCTGTGTTGTTACTCTTTTGTTGGGAGGTTTCTTTGTTTTCACCATTTGTGAATTTCTGACGGTTTGACCTCTGCTGATGTCGAGGGAACCAGTCCTGAAATTTATGTCGGTTTCTCCGACTTCAATCAGTTTGTTGGATCAGAGACTGTTCCTGTTCCTTAGAGAACTGATTAGTTTGGAGACGGTGTGCAGCTGCGGTATGCTCTCCACCACTGGGAGCATCTTCCAGCTCCAAAGAGTCCCTGTCTATACTCGAGATAGTAGTGGACTCTGCCTTTTTAGCATGGGATTGCCTTTGTCTTGCAAATCCCAGTGCAGCAAGGCTGCGTAGTTGCTGGATGGTTGCAGTGCGCGGGTTCGCCAAGACACCTAGTTGATTACTAGTATTTGGATGGAGGTTCTGCACAAAGAGGGTTTTGAAGTCCATGTCCTCCTCCATCCCTGGTTCGTTTCTGGAACCAAAGTATGCCTGAAAGAGGCGATAATAGTATTTTTGGGGAGATTCTTGCCTCCCCTGCCTAACTGCAATGGCAGCGGCCAAGCCGGTCTGCGCTATTGGATCCGAAAATTCTTTTTCTAAGGCGTCACAGAGCAACCTATAGTTAGCTCTAACCTGGAAGGGTTGCCGCTCAATGAATTTGCTGACGTCGCGACTGGAAGTCACCTTGATCAGGTACAGCCTGTCGTCAATCGTAGCATTGGGGAATTTTCGCAAGTTTAAATTTTCGCAGCAACCCAAAGGTAGCTTCTCCCTCGCCACAGGTCTCAGTGCCTAGCCATGTCTCTCTAGCCATGTCTCTTTAGTAACAGCTGGTGTGTGCTGGTGTATGTGTGCGTGTGTGTGGGTGGGAGGGGGGGTGTTCGGGTGCCTTTGCGAATATGTGTGGGAATATCTACATGAATGTGTGTGTTTTGTTGCATACGTATATGTGGGGGTGGGAGGGTCAGGCTGTCTGTATTTTTCTTGATTTTCTTTGATGTTTTTCATTTCTGTTATTGTTTTTAATCTCTGTTAGGCACTTTGTGTTACTCTTTGTATGAAAAGTGCCACACAAATAAAGATTTGATTGATTGATTGATTGAAGTAGAAGTCGATGTCATTCAAGTAAGTTGTGGTGTCATGGGAGCCATCAGGATAAGGTTCAAAGCGTGGTATGTTTCGAGCAATCTTATCTAGGTCTCGATCAGAAAGACTCAAAGAGGTTTGCCAGTTTGGAGGCAAGTAAGATTGTGGAGGCGGAGTTACTC
>NW_024616660.1:0-2077 GCF_008729295.1 Plectropomus leopardus
CCAGACTGTCAGCAGCTACACTCACACACTGACATATCCCAGACTGTGACAAATGATGTACTTAATATGTTTTATATTGACAATAATTCATTTTTGTGTGTGGGTTGTTTTTTTCATCTAAAAACATAGTGACATCATGACAAAAAAACATGACATTTAAAGGATTAAAATTCTGAAAATTAATGAATATTTGACATTTAGGATTAGGACTGATGTTGATTTAAAAAATAAGCAGAAAATAATATTAGTGCATTATATTTTTTTAAGCTTAATTTCATAGAGGGCATTTTGTGCACAGAGTGAAACAAGTGCAGTAATATTAAAGCGGGCCCTAACAGTTAATATTCATATGATTTTTGTCACAAAGTTTCCTGTTAAAGGTGCTTTTTGGGGAGTTTTCCTCAGTCGCTGTGAGGGTCTAATGTCAGAGTTGTAAACTTTAAAACCCTTTTGAGGCAAATTTTGATTTGTGATTATGAGCTTTATAAACAAAATTGACTTGACTTGACACCCGTGAATCCCGTCCTCTCTCGGTCTCACGCTGTCTTGTCTTTTCTCCGTCCGTCACGTCTCCGCTGCAGGTGGTGGATTTCTTCAACGGGAACCTGAAGCGTCGACGTCAGAAGAGGAAGGAGGCCAAAGCCATGATGAAGCTCAAACGCCTGAGCACCATCCACACCGAGGCCAACGGAGCTGTCATAGGTAACACACACACACACACACACACACACACACACACACACACACACACGCACACACGCACACACACACACACGCGCACACACACACACACACACCCACGCATACACACACACGCACACACACAGTGCCAGCAGCTGCTTTGCTTTGCATAAAGTGTTTGCAGTAAACTGAAGGATGAAGTGTTCCTTTATGTGTTAAAAATTCTTCTTCTTCTTAGGCTAAATAAACTCTTTAAATGATATTTTTGGTATCTTGTGTGCACAAGTGATTAACTTGTGGGATAAAGATAAAAAATATCACCTTTTAGGACTTTAGAGGCTTCATAGTAAGGCACAATAAATATATTTAATAAAAGGCTAGGCCATATAATGTTTCAAAAAAATTATATATATAAAAAAATCAGTGCTTAAAATATAACTTTATATATAATATATAAGAGTGATATTGACATTTACTTTCAAAGCAAAACGAACCAAAAGTTTAAATACTTGAGAATGCAGCACATGAAAAGGGATGTCGAGGCAGGTCTGAAAGGGTTAAAAGATGAATTTTTGACTCACAACAACAAAAAAAGGTGATTAAATGTTCTTTAATTTATTTTAACCGTTATTTGTCTATCTGTGTGTGTGTGTTTGTCGCAGGCCGACATGTGGAGAAGTACGTGGTGCCGGAGGACGACAGCTACATGACGAACCCAAATCTGACCATCAGCGTCCCCATCGCCCCCGGAGAGTCGGACGTGGAGTTCCCAGAGGAGGAGGAGGAGGAGGAGGAGGAGGGGGAGGAGGAGCAGAGCGAGGGTTCCGAGGAAGAGGAGGAGAGGGAGGAGGTAGGGAGGAGATCTGACTGTCTGCTGACCGCGCGCGCACACACACACACACACCCACGTACCGACACCTGTGTCTGACGTAAACAAGCTCAGGTGTGTGTGGGTGAGTCAGCTGTTGTTCCCCCGAGGTCACTGTCTAACAACTGGTGTGTGTGTGTGTGTGTGTGTGTGTGTGTGTGTGTGTGTAAGAGTTAGTAGTAATGTGCACATATAAACACAGAGGAATTAAACCCTTAATAACACACAATATGATATTAATATAATGACCCAGAAATTAGCAAAAAGTAGAAAAAAAAATTACAAAAATTTGCCTAAAAAAAACTAAACAAACAAACAAAAAAAACAAAACAAAACAAAACAATAAAACAAGGAAATTACCTTAAAAAAAAGCTTAGAAATGATGATAATTTTATAAAAATACTCAGGGTCATTTTACATATAGTTCTCTGGGGGAAAAAATCCTAGCTTTAAAAATCAAAATCAGAAGACTGAAGGAAAAAAATAAAAAGTGACAGTTGACTGGAAAACAAAAACAACAAAAAAGTT
>NW_024616661.1:0-2023 GCF_008729295.1 Plectropomus leopardus
AAATCTATATAACCCAAGCAAAAAAAGTTATGTAAGTAAACAAGCCAAGTAATGAAACTGTATTATTCCAAAAATAATAGAAAAATGTGAAATGTTTTGTTATCAGATTTTACAAAATAAAAATGCAAAACATTTTAATCCAAAATATTTTTGGATTATTTATTCCTCAGGCACCACCACATGTTTTGCATTGCAGATATAGCCCGCTCTCATTCCAAAGTCATCAAATACCATTGCTTTGTTAGTGTTTTCAGTGTAAAATCCCGATGCGAAGGGATGGCATCACTGGAAAACATGTCCGTATAGAACCTCTCACATGTACATGAATCCGCAGCAGGATAAGTTGAAATGTCACTGGTTAGATGTAATACTGTATAAGGAGAGCAAGGGTGCCTATATGGTGGATGATGGGTCCAGCAAACCCCAGACTTTCATGTGGGAGTTGGGTTTTTCGCTTCCTATTTGAATGTTTTTTGTTTTGTTTTTTCCCCCCTATACCTTACCATGTGCCTTCTTCCCCTAATTCAAACCATCTGTGCCAGCATGTGTGTTTGTTTATGCCCAGGCATTGGTTTCCATGTGCTTGTGTTCTCTAAACATAACCAATAGAGCATCATCCCATCATGTGAATTTCTTTACATCACAGTAGCAGCATCCTGTAACTTTAATAGCACACACAGAATGATACCTAGAGTGTAATTTGTAGATGCAAAAGTCCACTGCAAAGCTGCAACATGTGACGAGTTGGGAGGAGAAAGCATTAGAAAGCATTTCTTTTCTGCTGCCAAAAAATAAATAAATAAATAAATAAAATAATTCTCAAGCCATTCTGGTTCATATTTTAGATCTATTTAAACAGAACATCTCCACAGGAAGTCCGTCTTTAAAGGGTTAACTGAACATCTTTTTATCTGGTGAGACTGGGAGGGAAGATGTGTGTGAAAATGATGACTGGTTTGCTTCTATAGCAGGCTCATGTTAAGATACAAGCTGATAGAACATGGATTTATTTAAATGTATTCACTGCAGCTATAAATTAAAGCAGAAAGATGGAACAAGACAGAAAACCAATGTCTAAAAAAGAATGTATGTAAATCCACTACAACTCATGTCAGCGTTGAAGACAAATGCTTCAACACCCCACCATCTCGATGCTCTTTAATGCCACACTTTTTCCTGCACTGAATGCTTCTTTCATCAGTGAACCAAAATAGACTTTTCTCACTGCAGACATTTTCATAACAGGAGAAGCACAGGTGGAACAAGTGACATAAATAATGCGTGCAATCTGTTGAAGTGAGCCAGTTTTAGCATCCATATAATGCCCATACTGACTCATAGATGTGGCTTACTGGAATACCTTAACCCCTTTGAAACCTCCCCAAGTGGGCTTGATTTCTTTCAAAAACACGGGAAGAAGGCAATGAGCTAAAAACGAATAAATGACCCAAAAATTAGCAAGAAATTATTTCAAAAAATTAAAGGAAAACTACCTGAAGATGGGTGGGGGGGGGGGGGGGGGGGTTTGTTTGTTTGTTTGATTGTTTAAACTTTCTGACAACAATCAGCAAGTTTTTTTCCAGTTCCCAATATCCCCTTAAAGATACGGTAACATTCTCTATTACAAGCATATGTAAGTATGTATGTAACAAATCACAGTACAGAAAGGGTTCATAAAAATGCTCTGTATTGTCATGCCTAAGTAACATCCTCAAAACATTTTCTGAATGTTGCTTTGGAAATGTTCTTCCTTTGTTCTCATGAAACATTGTGGTAATGTTTTATTAACAGAACATTCTATAATCTGTCAACTCTCAATATTACCAAAACATCCTCAGAATGTTGCAGTTATAACATTACATCTTAGTCAGCATTTAACCATATGGGGCCATTACTTGAAATTTTAAACATCATTAAAAGGTTTTTTGAACTTTAGATTAAAATGTTTTCTGTGAAAAAGTGCACTGTTACACTGTTACTTGTGTTACTTGTTTTGTTTTGCACTGTAAGACTCGTACTTTTT
>NW_024616662.1:0-3193 GCF_008729295.1 Plectropomus leopardus
TGCTAATTGCCTTTCCATCTATTAAAAGCCATTTCTGAAATTGAGATACTGATATTTAGGATATTTCAGCAATGTCTCCCATATTGAATAAAATTCCAGAATCTCACAAGACCATCCCCAGGAATTTTACTCTTGACAGAATGTAAAGATTCCTGTACTTCTAACTTCCTGTGGTTGTATACCCTCCCCTCCCTGTCTGTCGGGCTGAGCACACAAAGAGAATAAATCGTCCCCGCTCATGTGGGAGTCAAGCTTTGAAAATTCACATTTCCCTCCTGCTAACAAATGCTACGCAGAGGCTGTTTGGGGAGAAGTGTCGCAGGTAGCAGGAACTACAAATGCCTCTGTACTCTCAACACAAAAATATACAGATTCATATGCAGTGCATCCAGGGAATCTCAAAGAGGAGATGAAACAGTGAGCAATGTGACTGTGGTTCATTTCAGCAGTATTACACTCAAGGGTGTGCTTTAACCTCAGTGATGCTTCCAGACCTTTGCCCAAACGCCTCGGCACACCCTCGAGTGTAATATTGTGTAATATAAAATAAAACATACCATCAAAATGTATTCATGTTTTGGCACAATTAGCACTAAAAAAACTTTCTGTGACTTTCCAAGGAAATACATGAGTCTGACTAATACCTGGAAAATGACATAAAATCCTATATGAAAATCCTATATGTAATGAAACCTAGTTAACTACTCCAGCAAGTAGGTCAAGCCTGAGTAACGACCTGCAGACACGTTTTCTAGTCCCCGTTGAGTCTTCTGGCCAGCTAATGCTTATACTTTCTAAAGATTGTGGCATTTCCCAGACTAAAGATAAACCCCAAATATAAATATAAAATTGTCTTATCTCAGTCTTGTCATTACTAAAATATCTACTAAAAAAAAGATTTTGCCTTATACAGATTTAGCGACTGCATCCAGAAAATTTACCTGTATTTTATAGCTAGTAGCTGCATGTCTCTGGTGTAGGCAAATACATGGTGCACAGCAGATAAAGAAGGTTAAACATTTCCAATAACTCAACAGTGAGTTAAAAGTCCGGAATCAGATGAGTTTGTGAAAGTCATTGAAAGTTTTTGAAAAGTCATGGAAATTTGTTGTGTATAAGGGTTTTTACACTTATCTTTGATGAATAACCTTCTGTGTGATGTAACATGAAAAGCAGCAAATTAATTTTCTTTATCTATCAATGTAATTTAGCTCTTTATCTATCAAAGTAAAGCAATGTTTAGTTCACTATCACATATGTTTGACCATTATCTCCCTGGGTTCTTGCTGAAATTATGTTTGAATCTTGAATCTGATTGGAAAAACGGTGGTAGTGAGACACGATCAAAAAATCTTTATTATGGGTCTTTGAAGAGTCATGGAAAAGTTTAGAAATTCTATGAAAATATGTGGGAACTCTGTTGGACGGACATTTTTATAATTTTTTTTTTAGAAGATTATTAATTTAATTTAGAGGCTGGTTCAGTAAGAGTACCATGAGCTGCCAAGACTATTGGCCCTTAATGTATTTAAGAAGGCTTATAAAATGTTGCCAGCTGAGTATATTAACATATTAAAAAAGCATACCGGTCTACATTTTTCCAAAAATGACTTTCCATTGTCCAGCAGAGCTCAGACTGTCCTCTGTTCTGAACTGGATCTCAAAGATCAGAGACTCTAAAATGAATTTATTACCCTTCAAAGTTACTCATCTTCATGGCGATGAACTAAACTTGCCATCAGATGTCCAATCCGGAAAAAAAAAAAAAATGCATTTTGTTCTAATTTCTAATGAGAAGAAGAACTCCTAGTGGCTGGACTTTGCAGCAGGTCAGAGTTCATGTGCTTCATGTGGGACGATTAAGGCAGCTGAGAGAGTTAATTGAGTTTTTCTGCCTGTTGACTTGTTTCAACGCCTCCTTAAAAAATGATGCAAATTCTGCTGTAGTTGGCGGAGCTGGAATGAAGAAGACGCTAGTTAATTGTGAAGCTGTCTCATTTGCAGAGCCCTGCTGGTGGAGGCCTCCCAGACTCACTTTCTCTCTGTCAAATGCACAAACTGGTAATTATGGACTAATTACACACATGCACATGCACGCAGGCACACACACAACACATGCACATGATGAGCCTCAGAGCAGCTGATACACACTTCTCTGGAAAACTTTTTGTTGGATGTGTCCTGGAGAAGATAAGGAGGTGGTTCAGATTTAATAATGTTTGTTAAATACATCTTTAGAAACTAAAAACAGTAATTGAGCCTATTGTCTTTGTTTGTTTGTTTGTTTGTTTTGATTTTTTGAGAAGGTAACAGTCAAGTCAATTTTATTTATAGAGTCCAGTATCACAAAATCACAAATTTGTCCCCAGGAGAATTTGCAATCTGTGCAGCAAATGACACCCTCTGTCCTCAAAGTTAGCTAGTAACTTTAAAGCCTCTGGGAACCCAAATCACCAAGAACTTTGCTAATATGCAGTTTAGGGTCTTACATGCTTAATAAAAAGCATAAACAATAATCAGACATTAGCCTCAATCCCAGTCTGAAATATTGTCTTTTTAGTTTTTTCCCAGTTTGCTGAAGCTGAGTTGATTTGGGCATGGTTATCCCCGATCCATATCGATAAAGCCAATCAATCAATCTTTTATCAGCTGTTGATACTAATTTAACATGCCAAACTGAAGTCACTAAATGTTCCTTTCAATAGGGAGTGTTTAGAAACACTCAGTCTGAGTGCTAGAGTGCACTCTGGCACAAACTGGACCGTTGGTCAATTCAGAGCGCTGTTGGGATGTATCGCTCGTGTTGGTTATTTTATGGAAGAACAGAACGTTGCGTGGCTTCCAACAACAACTCTCTCATTTTAGTGTAGAGCGTCAGATTGGATTTAACAATGCAGTCAGAGTCAGAGAGCTGGAGCAGATAGAGCTGTACCACACCGACTGCTTTGCTCCATGGCTGTCGTTGTGGAGACGAGAGACAGTTGACAAAGGTGGGATCCAAGGAGGTGTCAGTCAAAACATGATCTGCCATGTCCACACAGTCTGGAGAAATGCTGTTATCCTCAAAATGAGCTGTACCCCTTCAGGTGAAAACTGTGTTAGCAATGTGGTACTTCAAGCTTTCCAAGGATGAAACAATTAGGTCCTTTTTGTTTGTATCAACCTTCTTTGGGTTATGCTGGGTCATAGAAAT
>NW_024616663.1:0-1113 GCF_008729295.1 Plectropomus leopardus
AGCCATGAACACGGAATCAACAAGTTGACGGTAAAATGATAAAGTTGGCTGTAAGGTAAACAAAGGAAAATGCATGTGAAGCAGCAAAACAGAAACGGTGACGGAAACAGAGTGTATTTTAGCAACCCCCTGAAGAGGCACAAGGTTGGTGTGTGGTTGTAACTATATTTTTGACAATGTGTGTGCGCAGGAAATTTATGCTAGCTTGTCGCTCATGTGTTTAGCGATCTCACGATGTATTGCTGAGTATTCAGATAGGCTTGCGCTGTGATTGTTTACCAGTTATTATATACGGAAATGGTAACAGAGATGTGATTTGTTGTTTTCTTTGTTTTTCTTACAAGTTCTCACGTTGGTTTATTGTGGAGCTAGTGGAAAGGACTACACTAAAAACCATCAGTCGAGTCTCTTACCATCTTTTGGAGGGTACGCTACAGTGAGAACTTCACCCAGAGAGGGACCAGTGACAACTTGTATGCAACATCAGCGGCCTGTGAGCTCTACAATCAAATATCACGGCAAGGCACGGAGCAGCGCTGCAGCATCGTATGGTGAAGTGATGGTCATGGGACGGTGAGGAAGACAACTGCAGTCAAAATGGATGCCTTAAAGGAACGGATAAATAAACTAAAGGCAGAAATTGAGGAAAATAGAGGATTATTAAATCAAGGAGATGAAGAAGGATTATTGTCAAGGCAGGAATTAAAGGAGCTAACTGAGACTAAAAGAAAACAATTAGTTGAGCTGGAACATGAAATGGAGGACATCCAGGAATTAAAGACATTACGTCATTCAACACGCAAAAGTGTACCCACAGAGAAATTTCTTGCCTATCAAAACGAAGAACAGAGTAAAAAGAGAAAGAGGCTGCTTAGTCTTTATGAACAATGGAAACTTCAAATCAGATCAACCAAAGAACATTTAAAGGAAACCACGTCAGATATGGAACTGGCTAAAATGGCAGACAACATTGAAAATGGAAAGGATGACATAATGAAAGTTTACCACGAAATAAGACAAGGTACAACACCATCTACGGATCTAAGACGCAAAATGGATGCTTGTGATGCCGTCACCAGAGACATTATAAAAATAATAAATGAACGCTTATCT
>NW_024616664.1:0-5532 GCF_008729295.1 Plectropomus leopardus
AACTTACCTCCATATTTAACAACGGACTTCTGGTGGCCTTGTAAATGGGGAATTAGGGCATGGTATGGCCCTACCTTGTGGCACATTGGGCACTGAAAAGTGTCCACTCCCAATTTAATGAGCTCCGGGCATGTACCCTCCCGAAATGTTGTGATGTTGGTCTATAAGAGAATAAAATACTATTTAAAAAAAACTCATAGGCCTAATTCCTTACTTTATACATTTTATTTTGAAAAGAAATAAAAGGATCTGTAAACCACACTTCAAACTTCAATCTTCAAACATAAAACATAAACACACATATCACCGAAACTATTCTTTGAATATATTTTTGCTAAAGAAAAAAAAAAGTTTGATATGCTGAGTTAAATGAAAGTATATGCTTCTGTTATCATCCCTTGCTCACTCATTACTGATTTTCGTATAGCCTCGCAGACATTTTCAGTGTATTGAGTTTGAAGAAATAGTTTGTTATTTGAAAAAAAGTAATTAATGCTCTTTCTGCCAAGCAAAATCTGTCTAAAACGTTAACGTTAAATTAAACATCAATATCTTCCCAAACGACCTACGTGCTGCTGGCAACTGCCGTCGGTTGACGAATGTACGGTTAAAATGACATTAAGTGTTAATTTAGAAATAATATGAATGTGTCTCACCTGAACCGGCATTGACATCGCGTCTTGACATCACGTCTTGCCTACATTTACTGATGAATTGTATTGTCTTCTTCTTCTTTTTTTTATGTCTTCAGACATAAAATATACGCGCATAGGACCTGTGGTACTCTATCGTGAGAACGCGCATGTAACTCTAAGAGTTTCTGACACAGAACAGGCTTCGTACCGGCTGTAATAATGGATATTTTTGATGTAATTCATCATTTTTACCATTTTACATCACATCCATACGCTGTTCGCTGTAAAGTCTGTAATATGGACGTCTTACCGTGTCTGTGTCAGAGACAGTATATACAGTCGACGGTCTGTATTCAAACTACCGGTTATAAGTGAGCGGCGCAGAGCACTAGTGACAGTTACTAAAAGGTACTGAACGTAGTACTTTTTAAAGTTAAGCTGTTTATAATAAAACACAGGGCAATATTACAAGGCATCACCTTTTATTACCTTTTTTTATGGGCACGACACATTCCGATTCTGTTAATTTGATTTCTCCGGTCGTGATTACGATATGATTCCCTGATGAGTTGTATGTATGTGTGTGTGTGTAAGGAGAGAGAGAGAGAGAGAGGGAGAAATATACCATTATCTGATAATTACGTAAATATTAAAACGGACGGCACCGCTGTCATTATACCGCCGATTAGCTGCTGTTGCTAATAAACTAGGCTACTATGAGATGAATGCTCGTGCACAGGCGCTGTTCGCTTCGAGCAGAGTCATCTGAGTGAGTGAGCCAGTGAGTCGGAGTCAGTGTTCGGCCACACCCGGCCGCGTTCGGCTGTCTTTAATCACTTCTATGCATGCTCTATGGGCCAATAGATCAAGGTCTGATTAAGTTGATTCCTAAACCAAAAAAAAAAAAGATAAATTGAGTATTGAGAATTGGAGACCTATTAGTTTGCTGAATAATGATGCAAAAATATTTGCCATGGTATTTATTTATTATTTAAGTCTGGACTGGATGACATTATTGACACAGAACAATCTGGTTTTATACCTGGAAGAAATATTCGTTTGGATTAACAAGAATATTCAATATAAGAACAAATCATTGTACTATAAAAAATGGGTTGAGAATGGCATTTTTTTAGTTCAGCAACTGGTGAATGCTGAGGGACAGTTACTAAGGTATGGCGAATTCCTTGATAAATTTAGAGTACCAATTACCCCAAAAGAATACGCAGTGGTCTTTGATGCTATACCAAGGAGTGTACTGCAGCTGATTAGAGGATCAACTGTGTTTAGGATAGAGCCACCCAGTAATATGTTGTTTCTTGGAGGAATTGATATTAATAAGAATAAATGCTCAAATAAATTTGTCAGGAGCCTCATGCTGACTGTAACTGTATCCTCAGCGAAAGTCTTTTGGACATCAATGTATGGAGATATTGACTGGGGGAAGTTTTGGTTAACTGGGGATAAATTTTGTTTGAATAATAAAGTTAAAGAGGTTTCGTTTAAAATAATGCACAGAATTTATCCAGCAAAGAAAACCTTAGAGAGGTTTAATGCTGATATTGAGTATTCTTGTGTTTTCTGCACATCTGAGGAAGAAACCTCTTGCCATCTGTTTTATTACTGTATGTATGCTAAGATCTTCTGGAGGGATGTGCAAAACTACATTAACAGGAGAACTGGACAAGAACTCACCTTAAAAGAAAAAGACACTTTTATTTGTTTTGAAGAAAACCAGAAAGAAAAAGACTTTATTTTTTTTGTAGAGCTACTGTTTTTTCAAGGAAAATTTCACATTCATAAGAAAAAATGGACAGACTCCAAACCCAGTTTTGATCACTTCCTAAATGAACTGAAGCAATATTACATCACTATTAAAGGACTTAAAAGCAAGAAGTCTCTGAAAACTGGCTCCATCTTGGAAAAATATTTAAAAACTTGATGAAGGCAAATATGTTATCATGCATGCATTTTTTTGTTTGTTTGTTTGTTGTTTTCCTTTCCTTTCTTTCTTTTCTCTTCTCTATGTGTTGTTTTTACTTCTTCTTCTTTCTCTAACCCCATGGCTGTAACAATGGTTATTTTGTATGCTGTAAATTGTTAATAAAAAAAAAAAAGTAGATCCGGATATTTCACACTTTGCTCAACCCGGAAAAAGAGTTTTCTCTGCTTCGTGTGCCACTTAGCAGCTCTCATAAAAATGAATGAGGCCCTGCCCCCACGGCTATCCACACGTCCTTATAATACGTGGGTCGGTGCAAGCCCTTACACCACGGCTGTATCCAGACTTCCTTGTAATACATCCATGGCTCATGCATAGATGTATTGCTTCCTCATGCGCCGCTGAGCAGCTCTCACAGAATGATTGAGGTCCTGCCCCCACGGCTATCCACACGCCCATAAGCGGCCGGTGTACGCCGTACACCGGCCCGGTGTACGCCGTACACCGGCTGTATCCATATAAATAGTGGATGACTATCCCATCCTCACTTTAATGTGGCAGACTTTGGGGATTCTCAGTGCTGACATTTTCCATGTAAATTTCGACTGCACTTTGTTTCCTCCAGAAGTGGTTATCTTTTTTGCCAAAACTTCATACAAATTATGTAACAACTTGGTTTATCATGCTTTCGACACTTACTGTCATCGGTAAGTGTCTCTCAGTAAACAGAACTGCGGTCACGCCAGCTGCGCTTCAGAAAAGCTCAGTCGCGCTATCTACACTTTAAAATTGAGTGCGCGTCTACACCGCGTAGTACGGTATAGCGTGGCCGCGGCTTCGTGGTGCATTCAGGTACACCTCGAAAACTCGGGAATCTATATCGAAGTGTTTTTTGTTATTGTTGTTGATGCAGTCACTACCCGGTTGTTGTTTTAATACATTCTTGTAAACAATCAAAACAATTTGATCAAGCAAAATCATACAATAGACCTACAATGACTGGTCACAGAATATGAATAGGCCTAGATTCTTGTTCTACATGTTCCCAACTACCTCTGTGGTGATTTTCAAAATGTTTCACTGTAGTAAAATGCTAATTTTACTATAATCTGTTGCTGAAGTACTGTACGCTGTACACTTCAGCAACAGATAGTCTCAAAATGCTACAATGAAACATTTTTGAAAATCACCACAGAGGTAGTTGGGAACATGTAGAACAAGAATCTAGGCCTATTCATATTCTATTCATATTCTGTGACCTGCAAATCAATCTATTGTAGGATCTTGCTTGATCAAATTGCACCACGAAGCCGCCGCCACGCTATACCGTACTACGCGGTGTAGACGCGCACTCAATTTTAAAGTGTAGATAGCGCGACTGAGCTTTTCTGAAGCGCAGCTGGCGTGGCCGCAGTTAAACACTCATCATATACAGATTTATGCTAACGTTAGCCTGGCTATCCTTGCAGACAGCTAAACACTGAAACTGTTGTTTATTTAACAGGATGTGTCGCTATCTTCATGACACCGGGACTGTGCTGTCCTTCCAAGGAATATGAGACAAGGGATGGAGAATGTTGTCCGATGTGCATCAAAGGTAACAGGAAAGGGAAGGGGGAGCCTACAATAGTTTTTTTTGAACATTTAAGAAAATCGGAATTGCATCCTTTTAACTGTAAATTACGATTAAACTAAAAAGAATGGCATGTTGATATGGGGGTTAGGGGAGTGGGGGGGGGATAATAGATCAACGTACCACCTAGATGGCACTAATGTCATCCTGCAACAGGACAAACTAGACAGAAAGTGGGGCAATGGGAGACAAAACAAGTCCAATAACATCGCCTCAGGTTGCTGCCTTTATCTGCGTGCGAATTTACAGAAAAACAAGCCCGGAGTCGCGGACTTGTCAACTGCGAGGTCTGCATTTAAGAAGCAGGAAATGCTTTCAGCTGACGGCAGACACCGAGCTGACACTCACCTTCATGGCACATGAGACAACACTGTCCACTACTTGTCTCATATTCCTTGGGACGACAGCATAGTCCTGGTGTCATGAAGACAGCGACACACCCTAATAAATAAACAACAGTTTCAGGGGTTAGCTGTCTGTACTATGATCAGTTAGCTAGGCTAACGTTAGCTTAGACTAATACATAACGTCTGTTTACTGTGAAACACTTACCGATGATAGCCAGTATCGAAAGCATGATAAACCATGCTGTTACATAGGTATAGAAAGCTTTGGAAATAAGAGTGTTGTTTTTAAGTAAAATATGTTTTTTATATATATATATCTGGTTAACGTAAAACAAGGAAATCCCCTACAACGGCCACTTTAAATTTTCTACATTTGCATAAGGGCGATGTCGAAATTCAACGACGAAGCAAGTCATCAGGAATATGCTGTGGAGCTCCACAGCCACCGTAGCGTCATGTGGGCGTGGCTTATAGGGGGCGTGGGGTCTGACGGGTCTGACTGCAGCTGTCAGACCCTTCTCTCCTTTCATGTTGCTTTCTCATGCGCCACTGAGCAGCTCTCATAGGATGAATGAGGTCCCGCCCCCACAACACGTCCATAAATGGTGTTGCGCTACACCGGCTGTATGAGTGAATCCATGATTATCCCATCCTCACTTTAACGTGGCGGACTTTGTGGATTCTCAGTGCTGTCATTATCCATGTAAATTTTGATTGCACTTTTTTCCCTCCAGAAGAATCTTTTTTGCCAAAACTTCATACAAATTATGTAACAGCTTGGTTTATAATGCTTTGGACACGTGCTGTCATCGGTAAGTGTCTCAGTAAACAGACATCATATACAGATTTATGCTAACGTTAGCCTGGCTATCCTTGCAGACAGCTAAACACTGAAACTGTTGTTTATTTAGCAGGATGTGTCGCTATCTTCACGACACCGGGACTGTGCTGTCTTTCCAAGGAATATGAGACAAG
>NW_024616665.1:0-1921 GCF_008729295.1 Plectropomus leopardus
CTGATTTTCCACACTACCCCTCCAGCATCTTGGTGTTTCTGGAAAATCGTTCAGAGAAAATACTGCACCATGACCGTCAGCTTCAACACCCTCTGTCCATCGTTTGCAGGCAGCATTGTGTTTTTTATCTCTGCCATAGGGCCTGCGGATTATCTTATAAAGAAATATTGTCTCTCTATGACGACGACGTCTTAAGAAACGATCGTACGGTATCTCATTTTGTGAATAATTATCGAAGCTGCCTGGCTCGACGTCGAAGAGGTCTGAATTTTCATCACGGGGCCTGCTCTTGTTTAGAGATGTGTGTAAAACGTTTGTAAAACGCATGTAGAACGCATGTAAAAAAAAAATCAAAGAACAATAAACATTTTAACGAAAAACATTTTTTTATTTATTTATTCTGCAGAAACGTATACCACTGTGTGTGTCTGTGTCTGTGTGTGTGTGTGTGTGTGTGTGTGTGTGTGTGTGTGAAAAATAAAACAATAACATTTTTTTTTAAATCAATCCAACGTCATCCATCTGGGGGATAGGATTATTCTTCTCTTTGAACGTAGACGGGGTGTTTTTTCTCCAAATTCCTCTTCATCTATATCTTCGATTGTTGTGAGACGCCTGTATTGCTCACGTGCAAAACGGTTACTCAGCATAGATAAGGGGATGTTTACTTCAGCCAAGGTATTTAGGAAACTTATCCATCCTTTTGGAGGAGACTGAGGTTTTTTATAAGTCTGTGAGAGGTTTTTGAATAACTCCATGATATGAGAACCTTTTACTACGTTCCCCCTATAAACAAATTCACCCCTCTAGGTCCAGTCCACATCGCCTTCTGATAATTTCTGCATAATGTACCATGCATTTTTATGGGAGCATGGGGGTAGATTTTTTATGACCTCGCTCACCACATCTCCTGGGGTTAGGGTTAGGGTTAGGTAACCCATCAGTCCCGTCAGATGTTTGGACGGATGTGGACGTAGATTCAGGAGGGTGATCAAGCAGGTGTTCAGGCTGCAGACGCTGCAGACGCAGAGTAACTCTACGTTCATCATTCTGACCTTGTCTCATAAGAGTGAGATATCTGTGCAGCAAAGCTTCATACCTCTTCAGTTTTTCATAGGAACTTATCCCCCTCTCATTGAGTATCCTTCTCATTCTTTCATCCAAATCATCTTCAGCCATCTGTCTGATGGAGGAGGAGGAGGATTCTGTTCGGGTGAGCCTGTTCATCTCATGGGGTGAAATGAGAAACATTTTGTTCACCTTGGCCATCTTTTCTTTTCCTTCTATTTTCTCTGATTCAAGCCTCCTAAAAGATTCCCTATAAGAGGTACGGCTGCTGACAGCAGAGGAAAAATAAATCCCCCCGTCTGTTTCTTCAAAACCCGATGTTTACGTTTCAAACTAGTTTTCTTATCGGCCAGCAGTCTGATGATTTTTTTTGACGTTTTAGTTTTTTGTATTGAGAAGTAGAGAGGGGAATGTTCCCCTTTAAAAGATTTAAAGCAGTCTCACACAACGCCTGGAGAAAGTCGGGGGATCAGTGGGCTATGATATCTTTACGTTTCTGAGGCGTGGCGTGGTACAAAGCTTTTAGTAAGACGGCGTTCCTTTTTATACGCTGTGACATGATGACCTACTTGGCTTTAGGCAGGTAGACGACGGGCCACTGGTCAGGA
Organism: Plectropomus leopardus; assembly: GCF_008729295.1. NCBI lineage: Eukaryota > Metazoa > Chordata > Actinopteri > Perciformes > Serranidae > Plectropomus > Plectropomus leopardus. The sequence goes on from NW_024616665.1 coordinate 1,677, forward strand.
AGTAAACCACTCCTCAGTCTGTATCTTTCTGGACAGGATGGTGTGAGATCCAGGATTAAATACCTGTAGGGTTCTTTGGTGGCATCTTCAAAACTTGCCAAGAAAAAGGCTTTTTGTGAAGGAAAAATTTGACAAGCTAGAATATTCATCTGTAATTTGTCTCTGGGGTTTTTAAACACCATATAATTGCTGTTTAACCTGATAGTACGGCTGTATTTACCCTGATGAAATACATTCTGAGTCAA
>NW_024616666.1:0-1657 GCF_008729295.1 Plectropomus leopardus
CGATAAACCCTAAAATAAATGTAGTAAAAAGTACAAGTATGAAATGTTGTGTATGCTTGAGTAGAAGTTTAAAGTAACAGAAAAAGGAAATACTCAAGGAAAGTACAAGTAACTTTAAACTAGGGCTCGGCGATAAAACAACAACGACATCAATCGTGAAATAACTTTTCCTCGATTAAAATATGAGACGTAGTTGACAAACCGTCGATAGAACACATTCCAGCCATGTTATGACAGACAACATGAACAGCCAATGATAATATGAATTTTTGCCCAACAAACCAAATACAGTGAACGACTTTGACTCTAGAACAGCTGAGTGTTTGACAACTGAGTCGTATGTGCTTCCACAGCGTTTCACTATCGCATCAAACAGCTGATGGTCGACAGCAGCACAGTGAGAGAGACAAACAGAGCGCAGCTTCTCCTCGCAGCATTAAAGTGTCTGAAACAGACAAATATTCAGAGGTGGAAAATGCTTTCTTTAGACATCTACAGACTACTTTGTTTTAGTTTCAGGTTTAATCAGACTTTGGATGAATTATTTAGAAACAACACGATGCATCACTCCATGTCTCATCAAACCGCTCACACTGAGCTCTCATTATTATTACTAGGGGCTGATGTAATGTTTTGGGGGTCTGGGGCCACAAGCACATGACCTTATTTTCACCCTTTTTCTAACTGGGAATGTTGGCAGCTGTAGGAGAAGCAGACCTACTCAAAAGTTTTTTTGATTTCTTTTCCTGAGTAAAATGATTAACAGCACAGAAGATTTACAGAAGCTGAAGTTTGAAGTTTGTTTAAGATGGAGTTTTAAATTTTTATATAATGCTGGAAAGTTCAGTCAGTCAGTCATTTTCTGTAACCGTTTGTCCTCGTAAGGGTCGCGGGGGGGGCTGGGGCCAATCCCAGCTGTCATCGGGTGGAAGGCGGGGTACACCCTGGACAGTTCGCCAGACCATCGCAGGGCCGACACATATAGACAAACAACCATACACACTCACAGTCACACCTAAGGGCAATTTAGAGTCACCAATCAACCTGAGCTGCATGTCTTTGGACTGTGGGAGGAAGCCGGAGACCCCAGAGACACGGGGACATGCAAACTCCACACAGAAGTTCCAACTGGGATTCGAACCAGGGACCCTCTCGCTGTGCTAACCACAAAGCCACCGTTATATGTTTTTTCCACTCCAACATACCATGGTCAAATGAAGTGAACTATGAGGGCAAAATAATCGTTCATTAATCGTAATCGAAGTAAAATGTTAAATTAATCATGATATTTTTAGGTATGTGGTTCAGTGCTTCGCAAGATGGCAACAGCCCACAGACAGCCGGTAAAAAGCAGCTGACATTAGTGGAATCATTTTCCCATTGAGTCCGGGATGAGGGGAAAGCCACCCGCTGCAAAGCTGTTACTGATGCAGTCGTGCTGCATGTTGCTAAAGATACGGTGCGCCATATATACATACAGTGATAAAGCCTGCAGGTTTACCCACACGCTGAAAACTATCCACCCCAGGTACGTGCTACCAAGCCGCCCTGCCTAACCTGTACGTACACGTGAAAAGATCTCTAGAGAGCTCATTTCAACACAACCAATAAGTTATTTTTGTTACCATAAAACTAATGCTGAACGACGAATGAGTGA
>NW_024616667.1:0-11516 GCF_008729295.1 Plectropomus leopardus
GAACTGATGAACAGCAGGTTGAACAATCAAGGAGGAAGTGCTGGAGGCTTGGCATCATTTTAGTGAACTGTGTCATGAAGAGATGGCATAGCGTCAAGAAGAGAGAGGCTTTGTTTGACTTCTGACAAATGACAAATGTTGCAACATTTTGCATATTGTTTTTTTTGTTTTGTTTTCAATTGGTTTATAAAATTAAAATAAAAGTGTGTTTCAGTATGATATCCAATAATATGCTTCAATACAAATATAATAAATCTTTGAGAGGATATCTTCTTATTCAGCATTTTACAGTTTTGGTTATGCTGCATGAGAGATTTTATTTTTTTCTCTGTGCTTGTCTCACCTGTTTAAAGTGGGTGTGTCACTGCACAATCCAGATTGAAAAATATTTGAATCATAACTCAGTGACAGTTGTGGGAGTTTTGCTTTTGTTAAATGGACATATGTAATCAGATCAAACAACAACAACAACAACAACATAGTTTTTATTTGTTCAGCTTTTAAAAAAGGATGTACATATATAATGATACACACCTACTTGAGCTCACCTTTACAGTCAAAGAGTGGATCATTTAAGCATTGTCTTGTTTTAGTGAACCCAAGTCTCCTTGGATACAAAGCACCTCATGGAACCGGTTTGTAGCACATTCACTCACATGTGTAGGAGGCTGTTTATTATCCACCACAGGCTTTGTCAGACAAGTCCCATATGTACAATATAATATACCTGATACTCACTGATAGATAACATTGTATCTACAACAAAGAGTGCTGTGATTTAGTCTTAAGTTTGACAAATGTTCAATTCTTGACAAAAAAATAAATAAAATAAAATAAAGGGTTCCAAATCTGGGCTCAAGGGAGAGAGAATTGCTACTAATTTGGGCCATGCGTAGACCGTAAACTAGTTCTGTGGAGAATGCAAAGCATAGATTAATAATCTATGAATTTATTTCAGTAATACTTAAAAGATGAACTGCCAAGTGACACTGGGGTGAGTGGGTCTACATTCTACTATTAAAAGCCAATAAATTTTATGTAAAAAAAAAAATATCCACACTATCGTGTGCCATAAGCAGTGTCATAAAAAAGGTCTAAAAAATTGTCATCGGATAGTATAGAATGTTGTAAAAGCAAGTGATGTTATAAAATGTCATAAAAAGTCATAGTATAGTATGTCATAAAAAGTCATAGTATAGTATGTCATAAAAGATATCATAGTATTCTATGTCATATAAATTTTCATAGTGTAGTATGTCATAGAAAGGTAAAAAGTAGACTAGTTCATACAAAAAAATCATAGTATAGTACACTACAAAAGCTTTGTAATATGTAACATGTCTCTTAAGGGTTGGAGGTGGGTGTGCCCATTTGTGTCCCTCCTCACTGTGTTTTGTTTTTTTTGTGTGTGTGTGTGTGCTCTTCAGTTGCCACTCTTCCCTCCTCCTCAACATGCAGAGAGTGACTGGACACACCTTTGCTCAATCTGCTGGTTAGGAGCACACAGTATACATGTACTGGAGAAGCCAAAAGTTGGAGCTTGCGGAGGTGAGGGTGCTGTCTGTTCGACTGAATGCTGAAGAAAATAGTTGTAGTGCACTGGAATCTGTGATCCTTACTCCATTTTGGAGGGAGATAAGGTTAAACTTTTGACTGAGTTTGATTGAGTTGTTTATTTTAAAAAACTTTGACCTATGACCTCCAATTTCTAATCAGTTCATTTTCGTGTCAGACTGAATGTTTGTACCAAATTTGAAGGTATCCTGTCATATCGGGGTGCCAAGTAGCTCGGCTGGTGGAGCGGGCACCCCATGTACAGGGGTTGTGTTCTTGCCGCAGCAGCTGTAGGTTCGATTCCAACCTCAGCCCTTGGCTGCATGTAATCCCCTCTTTTCCCCCCTTTTATGCTATATCTGTCCTGTGAAATAAAAGCAAAGAGCCCCAAAAATAAAAATAAAAAAGACATTCTCTCATATTTGTCTGAGATGTTATGTTAATGAGAATGATACGGACAGCTAGACAACCTGAAAACATCAAAAGCATCAAAAGTTGGGTTGGCTTTTTTTTTCTTCTAATTTATCAATAAACTACAACAAACACACAGCTAAATAATTAACAAGTTTAGACTACTATTATTGTCGAAGAATATTAAGTAAAAGTTAAAAACAAATTTGGGTTGATAATATTTTATTGGCAATAAACCAAATAAAGAAAGAGTGCTTGCTCTTTCGCATTCTCTCTCTCTCAAACATATACACATATATATATATATATATATATATATATATGTACACTGATGGTGTTTGAGTCAGGGCAGTATTTTATACAGTGTATCCTTTCATTGACTAGTTTCCATGCAGATGGAGCTGTCCACGCTGCTGACAGGCCTGGGTTAAAAGACCAGTAGAATTGTATCTATTGTTGCAATAACATTTTACAACAATTATAAAATATTTTACACTAGAACAGACTGCAAACTTGAACATCAGTATGTAAATAAAGCTGTCGCTGCAATTAAACAATCAAGACACTAAAGTCATGCATAGGCACTGTAAGGAGATCATCTGATAAAACAAACTCAGCAGCCAAGTTACAGTTTCTCAGGATGTAAAATAACTGTGCCCTTCCCACTCTTTCAACAAGTAACAGGACACACACGCACACGACACACACTTGGCACACACAGAGGAGACATTGTAAACTGTCCACACACTGCACACTGGTGGATAGTGACGGTTGCCTGTCACTCTGCATCCCTCAGTGTATTTATTTCATTTGTTGTATTTACTTTATTGAATTAGGACGGTGCACATTTATCAACCAACGAAATGTTTGATTTCATCCATAGTCCTAAGGCAGGTACCATAAAAAAACATTTACGCAGACATCTCATAGGACCGTCCTGCCTATGAGATGTTGTCCATCTAAAAGACACTGCTATTTGACCAAAATGTCGTCCTACGCCCTGGTATATTAGTCTCCCCTAGGTAGTGCTCTATGGAAGACTGAAACTGACAAAATCAAAAATAAATAAATAAATGAGTCAATAAATAAATGAAAATGCCAAAAAAATATAATATTAATTTATTTTCCATTTAATTTTCCATTTTATTAATCGATTTATTCATTTTCGCATTTAATTGTAGTAGATTTAACTTCATGTATATGCTGATATTTGTGTCTTTTCATTATTTTGATTTTATCTTACATATATATACTGTATGTTGTATTTTTATGTATCTTGATGTACATATTCACCATTTGTCTTAATTTTATCATAGCTGTTATTGGATGCACTCTATTGTATGTAACCTTGATATTGTATTCTGCCTAACTAGGGGCAGGAGTTAGAAACTAGCAGTAGCTAAAATCCCTGTATATGAGGCATCAGTTAGCTTGTTTCTAGCAGGTGGAAGTTGTACTATGTATTCGCTTTGTCCTTATCAATTTTTCATTTTATTATTAATTTATTAATTTTCATGTTTATTTGCTTATCTGTGTATGTATTATTTTCCACTTTGCGTATAAACTGTCCTATTATTTAATTTCTCATTTTATTTTCCATGTTACATATTAATTTATTATTATTTTTTACATTTATTTATATATTTGTGTAATTATTTATGCATTTATTTATGTATTATTTTCCCTATTTGCCTCCCCCTCCATTTATTTCATCAAATATATTTATCTGTTTTTTTTTCCTTTTCCTCCTCCATTTCCACCTCATTACACAAATAAAGGGGGCTGGCCTATGTGCAAGGGGGTGTCAACTTTTCGCCTATTCAGTCCTCCATAGCGCTCTGTAGCATTTATTCCATTATTGCTGCTTCTGGTCTCATTCAGTGCAGCTCTCTGATGTGAAGAAGAAGAAGGATGCAGTGATCTGTTATTTGTGTTGATGGTGCCCACCAGGCTGGTGTTTTGGCCTGTAGTTTGTAAGTGAGGGGGAGTGATGTCAAAAGGTTGTCGGTGGTTATATGTCTCCCCATTCCCAAAAACAGCTCCATCTGTTTTAGGACCACACTCTCCCTCCGGATTTGTATTGCAAAGGCACATCAGAGCCGTCTGTTCTGGTCAAAGATCCACCAAAATCCAAAATCTAGGTCCCAGGATTCCTTTCTGAACAGGAGCTATCGGGTGCAGCTGTGATGTTCTGGCTGGGAGGTTTTATAGGAAGGTTGGCTTTTTTCTGCTCAGTTGGTCGTGTTGGTCAACGTCTCAGTTGACTTTCTGTGTTTTTTTTTGTTTTGTTTTGAGTGGAAATCTGTGCTGAATATGTGTTGGAAGTGTGATTCTACTTTTGGCCATTTATTTTATTTCCCCTCCTATTCAGTGACTTACTTTTTACTTTAATTTTGGGACCAATTCTTCCATTTGTGTATCATTTAGATCAAATCAGTGGGTGTCTGTGGGGAGTTTAAGTCCCATGCCACCTTTCAGAAACCAAAGGGCCGATTTTGCTTTCATCCTCTTGTACATGTGCAGTAAAACGTGCTTGTTTTTCTTCAATGTGCATGCTTCGCTTACAGGCAGTTATGCCTTCTTTCAGGTACCATGGTGCCACCCACATTCCCAGGATTCTTTTAAAAAATAACACCGCTCCCTTTAAAGACCTTCTTGCCTTGCATTTCCTGCTTATCCGACACCACATGACCAGACTGGAGACACACAGTCGCACCAGACACAGACAATAACACAGAAAGATCATGAAGGACTGTATTACTGTATGCTATGATTCTCAGTTGTCAGAGAAGGGCATAAATGACACTGCAGACTGAAGTCTCTCCTGACAGTGAGAGCAAGATAGTCGAGTCATCAAACAGAATTTTGTTGTATATCTTATCTTATAAATCTGTATGGATCCATGTAACTAAATAATGAAAATAAAATCAAGCATTGGCAGGTAAGCACATGCCAACTACAAAATCCTCCAGGCAAAGATAACCCTCTGAAACCTGAGCAAACTGGCTCCATTTCTTAAAAAAACATGGGAAGAAGACAATAAGCAACTTAACAAGACCTATCAAGAAAAAAGTAAAAAGTCACAAGAAAATAACCTGAAAAAAATAAAACCCCAAAATAAACCCCAACAAAAAACAAAACTGATAATATAGATGTTTTCTCTACTATAATTATAAATATTGTTTTCTAGACATTTTTCCTAGTTTTTGATGCAATTGTCAAGTCTTTTTTATACTATTTCTTTATTTTTTATGCAATTTGCAGGACATTTCTTTGTAGGTTGCTCATGATCATCTTCCCATATTTTAAGAAAAATCAAAGTAATGTTTTTTTTCAGGTTTCTGAGGTTTAAATGCCTGTGAAAGCTGTCTAAATGCAGCACAATAAAACTGATGTTGATCTGGGTGTTAAAGGGATAAACTAGTCAATGTTATGCTAGGTGAATGCTAACAAAATGTTGGCTAATCCTGCATGATTAATCTGCTGGTAAATTAAAATCACTGGTATATCAAAATCTTTAAGAGCAAACGGAGATCTTGTGTTTTGAAAAAACAAACAACAAAAGAGCACTCATTGGTATTAGACTCTGACTTGTTCCATATCTGAATAACTTCCCCTTTGCGTAGATCCTTTGTATGTCATCATAAGAAATGCAACACTTGGGATCCACTTGTTGACATAATATCTCACACTAGAGTCTGTGCTAAGCCTTGGTTAACCAAAACTTACCAGACTACATACAGTACTCAGTGCAAAGTGCATCATGTTTGTACATGCAAATGAAAATTTCCAAAGCGGGATGGAAAAAATTGTCAGAAAAAAAAAAAAAAAAAGTGAAGCAGAAAGAAATGCTTCCAGCAAGCAAACATTCAGATCAGGTTCCCAGTGAAGCGTGATCAAAGGATAATCAACTTACTAATTTAACATGTCTGTTCAGTTATGCCTTGCCTATCACACCCTTTCTCTCCTCCCCAGCCAAAGTGTAAATATGGAACACTTTGTACAGTCTTTCAGGTCATAAAATAATAAAGCAATCACATGGACTCCTTTGAGAGAGTCTCTGCAGATACACACACTGACTATGTATGCATACTCATTCTAAATATGACATGTGTCTGAGTACTTTTACTGATTTCCTTAAATGCTTTTAGAGTGTAATTTACTGTGTTGCTGCGAGCCGTCATGCACAATTCTCATTTAGTTTTCAGAGCAATTTGTTTTAGCCACTGTTTTGAATTTGTTTCACCTCTCAGCATCCACATGCATTTTTCTCCGGGAAATGCATTTCCCTTGTTTCATCCTTATTGTTGAACTGTAATGGATATAGCACATCAGTGAGTAAAGGTTTGGCAGTGGTGACGACACTTTTATACAACAATGTGATTCAATGTGGGATCCTAGTGTACATAGACAGCTGTATGTAATAATCTTATTGTTTGGTAATGCTTTAAAAATTGATAAAGGCAGGAAACAGCAGTCAGATAGTTTTAGGTTTTATTGTTATTTAGTTCTTTTTTATCGTGCTCAAACTCCAGTTCTCTGGTAAAAGTTGCTTTAATCAAAAGGATGAGACGGATCTGATAATGTAGGTGAATTGTGAAAATGGTATGTTATGTATGTGTGTGCTTTTTTCTCGGGGGACACATACAGTTGAATAATTTATCATATCTTTTTGAGTAATGCTGGAGAGTGATCTTATAATTGTTTTTTCATGTTTTTAATGTTATTCTGTTGATTGTTGTCCATGTGAACAGACAAATAAAGATACCAGACAAATCACAGTTGCTGCCATCGTGGCATATGATATATATACTGTGATTTGTTTTTCCCAGCCTTTTCAATATGTGCTTTACTGACATTAGAGATTTTAGATCGATTTATGATCATTCTTTGGAGCCTACATCTGATCCCTCCATACTATATGGACTGAAAAGGGTCTGTACTATTTGTGCTGATACATCACCTGTCTTCGGGATCACCTGAGATAGCAGCCTATCAATTCTGCAGGCTCTACCTGGGTAACTGTAGGTGCTATTGACGGCCGTTTTCTGGATTTATAAACTCACTTTCTTTCATCTCGGACGCGGCGGGGGAGCCGTGTTCTGGGATTTTATCAGCTGCATAAAAGGCCGTATGGGTCCAGCCGGGAGACGCGGCGGGGGAGCCGTTTTCAGGGATTTATTATCTCTGTTTCCCGGTTCTGGGAGTGCTCGGGGGACACAGCGGGTGCTAATGGCCTGCTGTCTGCAACCCATTACAGGCTGCTGCTGGAGTCGACGCTTTTCTCTCAGGAGCGTCCTGACGCGTCTTCATCATGACGAGCGCAATGCTTGCGTTTCCGGCTCTGTTCTGTCTGCCTACTATCTGCGAGCATGCGGAATCTGGAATAAACTGGGTGAGTGACTGCAGCTTTTCCTTGCACACAGCGCACATGCCCTTCGTAACATAGGGGACCGGTGCGCAGGATCTGGCCTGCTCACAACAAGTGAATTTTAAACATCTTTTGAGCATCCTTTTGCTAAAGGACTGTGTTGTTCGGCCTGGGAACTCTTGGTTCTATATTTATCAGGAGAACTGATTCTAGGAAAAAAACTAAACATTCCCATTAAAGGCTGCATAAATTCTGAAATCTATCATTACTCTTATGTTATTGATATCTGGGAATGTGCAGCTCAATACCGCAGTGAAGATAGTTTTATGTTGGATATTCGACAGACATTCGCTCCTATGCTACATATAAAAAATTAATAAAAAATATTTGGAGATTTAAAATGTAAAAACAAGTGGTGTATCTCATGCAGCCAGTGGAGTACTATCATTCCACACTGATTTTGAGTCTAGCATTTTAGCTCAATAGCTCCCAGGTCATGTGACCAATGGACTCAAAATCAGTGTGTGATGATAGTACTCCACTGGCTGCATGAGATATGCCTCTTGTTTTTACATTTTACACCTATTTATAATTTTTATTAATTTTTCATATGTAAATATTAGCATTTTAGCTCAATAGCTCCCAGGTCATGTGACCAATGGACTCAAAATCAGTGTGTGATGATAGTACTCCACTGGCTGCATGAGATATGCCTCTTGTTTTTACATTTTACACCTATTTGTAATTTTTATTAATTTTTCATATGTAAATATTAGCATTTTAGCTCAATAGCTCCCAGGTCATGTGACCAATGGACTCAAAATCAGTGTGTGATGATAGTACTCCACTGGCTGCATGAGATATGCCTCTTGTTTTTACATTTTAAATCTCCAAATAATTTTTATTAATTTTTTATATGTAGCATAGGAGCGAATGTCTTTCTAATATCCAACATAAAACTATCTTCACTGCGATCAGCTCAATCCAGGGCCTGTGACAAGCAGGGATTGTTCACAAACTCCTGCTGACTTCCTGAATAGATCTTGTATTGGTTTTGTCCATATAAATGTGAGAAGCCTTTTACCAAAAAATGATCTGGTAAGAATTTGGGCAAAGTCAACCACTGCTGATATTTTGATGTTATCTGAGACATGGCTGAGTATGTTCATTTGGATGGTTATACCATCTTTTGCGATGATTGCCTTGGTAAAGGAGGAGGAGTTTACATTTACATATAGAACATGGTTCAGGCAATAGTTCTTTTATCTAAGACTGTTTCTTAACAATATGAATTCCTTGTTTTGAATGCAGAATTTATTCAGAGTTGCATGATGACAATTGTTGGATGTTTCAGACCATCTCTACATCTTAAAGAAACCATATCCTCGTTATCTGAATACTCTGTACATCTGTCACAAATTATAGAGTCACCATCAAGGCCCAATCTTAAATATCCCAAAAAATCTACACCCCTTGACCAAATGCTTGTCACAAATATAAAGCCACGGCTGAATTTGCAAATGACATCAGCGATCACTGCGTCATTGCTGCAATGAGAGACACAAAGCTCCCAAAATTACAACCACATATTGTAACGAAGAGAAACTTTAAGCCTATTAGTGAGCAAGAATTTTTACGCAATCTTGTGTGACTGGACAAAGATCTGATTCCAGACCCTGTGATAGCATTGTCATATTTTAAGTTATTATTTTTAGATATTGTAAACAAGCATGCCCCCTCAGAAAAAAACAAGATTAAAGGATACGACAATCCATGGTTCACCTACCAACTCTGAGCTTATTCATGAGAGAAATCTTGCCTGAGCCACCTCATCTGGCTCTTCTCAATGTGGAGGAGCAGCGGCTCCCACTGAGCTCCTCCCGGATGACCGAGCTTCTCACCCTTTCTCTAAGGGAGAGCCCAGCCACCCTACGGAGGAAGCTCATTTCGGCCACTTGTACCCGCGATCTTGTTCTTTCGGTCACTACCCAAAGCTCGTGACCATAGGTGAGGGTAGGAACTGAAGATCGACCGGTAAATCGAGAGCTTTGCCTTTTGGCTCAGCTCCCTCTTCACCACGACAGTCCGGTGCAGAGTCCGCATTACTGCAGACGCTACACCGATCCGCCTATCGATCTCCCGCTCCATCCTTCCCTCACTCGTGAACAAGACCGCGAGGTACTTAAACTCCTCCACTTGGGGCAGGATCTCCTCCCCGATCTAGGCAAGAAAAAACAAAAATCAGTCAGATTAGATTCATTTTAGGCACCAGGAACAGATGTATTTCAGGAACAGATGTATTTCCTTAATACATAAGGCTAAATCATATATTTATCTTGATCAATTGATCAATAAATCAGTGTTGGCTGGTCCCAGAAACAGTGCATTTCCACAAACAACAAAGCAACATAATAAAATCACAACAGACAAAACAAGTATACTTTATACCCTAAATAAGCATTTTATTTCTTCAGGTCTGTTATTTAGAAGGAATCACGTCTAGACACGGCTCAGGACTCTTCTTTTTCTAACGCCGAACAAAAGATGTGCTTTGGTTTTATCTTCACTCCTATTGAATTTTATGAAATACTTGTGCTCTAAATCGGATGAATACTAAGAAAACAGCAGGCCCTGATGGTCTAGATTCATACTTTTTAATGATTGCTGCTGATTACATTGCTGAGCCTTTAACTTATATTTTTAACTAGACTATAGAAAATGAAAGAGAAATACCAGAAATTTGGAAGGCAGCACATATTGTCCCGTCACTGAAGGGTGGAGATTCGTCTAATCCTGATAACCATAGGCCCATATCTAAACTCTCAGTTTTAGCAAAGGTCTCGGAAGGGCTTATATGTAAGCCATTAAAAGTGTTTTAGCAAGCCATGGCATTCTTAATCATTTGCAGTCTGGTTTTAGAAAAAAACACAGCACAGTAACTGCAACAGTGAAGGTTTTAAATGACATCATAAATGCGACTGACTCAAAAGAATATTGTACTGCTTTATTTTTAGACCTTTCGAAGGCCCTGACACAGTGGACCGCTGTGTTTTGTTGCAGAGGTTGGTTAATTATAGGTCATCCCAAACAGATCTGCGGTTTGAAAACTACTTGAGTGGTGGAATGCAAAGTGTCCTAGCTGACGGTGTGTCTTCTAGTTTTCTTAATATACAAAATGGTATTCTGCAAGGGTCCATTTTGGATCCAGTTTTATTTACAATCTATATAAATGATTTATGCTGCAATGTTGGCAATGCAAAATTTCATTTTTATGTGGATGATACTATTTTGTAGAGTTCTGCTTCATCTTTAGCAGTGCAGTTAAGGAGCTGCAATCTGTTTTAATGTGGTACAGAGAAATATTCGTGAATTAAGACTTATACTAAACCCTGACAAAACTAAAGTTATGTGCTTTTCAAAATCCGAGCAGACAGCTGACAATGTAGATTGGATTGTTACTTCAAGTAATCAGGTTATTGAACAAGTCCCTTTTTACAAATACCAGTTTTTTTTCTTAGAAGACAATCTGTCTTTTAAGCACCATATTGAGTGTCTTGCAAAAAAGCTCAGAGTAAAGTTGGGTTTTCTTTTTTAGTGCAAGGAAGAAACTGGTTCAAGCGGCAATTTTGTCTGCATTTGACTACAGAGACATTTTATATATGCATGCTAATCCCTGGTTAAATAAAGGTTCAATAAACTATATATAAATATATTTCACACTTTCTTAAAGCTCAGTGGATGCATTTGTTTTAGGGGTCCAAGCTGACTTTTTTTTAAAAAATAATTTTAACACACACTACACTATTGCATTTTTTTTCATGATATGACTATTTAAAAAAAAATTCAACATGCTTTAATGTGGCTTTTCTTTAATATGACATTTTTCTAGACTTGCTACGCTATGACATTTTTCAAAATGCAATACTTTTTTGAATTTTTTGACATGGAATGCTTTTTTTTAGACGTGCTAGACAATGACTTTATTTGACATGCTATTCTCCGATGTATTTTAATTTTTGTCATGTTATACTGTGACTTTTTTTAAAAAGTGACATTTTTGGACATAGTGTACATTAGGGATCGACCGATATGGATTTTTCAGGGCCGATACCGATACCGATTATTAATAACCTAGCGAAACCGATAGCCGATATGTATAACCGATATTTATTTGCAGTAA
>NW_024616668.1:0-1582 GCF_008729295.1 Plectropomus leopardus
CAAAAATCAGGTGAAAACCTCTTATTTTAGCATGTAGAGGCTTCCAAAACTATACAGTGTTGAAAAAACATCCAAAAACGGCCGCAAACCCATAAAATACCATGTCGAAAAAAATGACCAAAAAAGCAAGGCTATAGTATGGCGAAATAGTATGTCCAAAATCAGCTGAAACCCACTTAGAACAGCATGCAGAGGCATGTTATAGTATACAGTGATGAAAAAACATCAGGAAACGGCCCCAAAGCCCAAAAAATAGAATGCTGAAAAAAATGACCAAAGAAGCAAGGCTATTGTATGGCAAAAATGCCAAAATCTGACATGTCAAAAAATCAGCTGAAAACCACTTAGTATAGCATGTAGAGGCATGTTACAGTATACAGTGTTGAAAGAACATCAAAAAATGGCCCAAAAACCCCGTAAAATAGCATGTTGAAAAAATGACCAAAGAAGCAAGGCTATAGTACGGCAAAAATGTCAAAATTTGACGTGTCAAAAAATCAGGTGAAAACCTCTTATTTTAGCATGTAGAGGCTTCCAATACTATACAGTGTTGAAAGAACATCCAAAAACGGCCCAACACCACAAAAATAGCATGTTGAAAAAATGACCAAAAAAGCAAGGGTATAGTATGGCGAAAATGTCAAAATTTCACATGTCCAAAAATCAGCTGAAACCCACTTAGTACAGAATGTAGAGGCATGTTATTGTATACAGTGTTGAAAAAACATCAGGAAAAGGTCCAAAACCCCATAAAATAGCATGTTGAAAAAATGACCAAAGAAGCAAGGCTATAGTATGGCAAAAATGTCAAAGTTTGACATGTTCAACAAACAGGTAAAAACCACCTAGTTTAGCATGTAGATGCTTCTAATAGTATAAAATGTTGAAAAAACATCCAAAAACGGCCCAAAACCCTTTAAAATACCATGTTGAAAAAATTACCAAAGAAGCAAGGCAAAAATTTCAAAAATTTGACATGTCCAAAAAACAATTGAAAACTACTTAGAATAGCATGTAGAGGCATGTGATTCTATACAGTGTTGAAAAACCATCCAAAAACAGCCCCAAAACTCACAAAATAGCATGTTGATAAAATGACCAAAAAAGCAAGGCTATAGTATGGCAAAAATGTCCAAATTTGACATGTCCAAAAATCAGCTGAAAACCACTTAATATAGCATGTAGAGGTATGTTATAGTATACAGATATGAAACAACATCCAAACATAGCTCAGAAACACATAAAATAGAATTTTGAAAAAATGAACAAAAAAGCAAGGCTATATATGGTAAAAATGTCCAAATTTGACATGTCCAAAAATCAGCTGAAAACCCCTTAGTGCAGTATGTAGAGGTATGTTATAGTATACACTGTTGAAAAAACATTCAAAAAACAGCCCAGAAATCCAGAAAAAAGTATGTTGAAAAAATGACCCAAACAACAAGGCTATAGTATGGCGAAATTGTCAAAATTTGACATGTCCAAAAAACAGCTTAAAACCACTCATAAAAGCATGTTGAGGTATTTTATAGTATACAGTGTTGAAAAAACATCCAAAAACAGCCCAAAACCTGATAAAATA
>NW_024616669.1:0-1336 GCF_008729295.1 Plectropomus leopardus
GGTGCGGTAGAGGTGTGGTCCTGCTCCTGAAACTCTGCTATATAGCTTCACTTAAAGAGACATCGCATATCTTTAACTGTGAGTTTTCACTCTCTCTGAGCTGGCAACTAACACCTTGCTGTTTTGGTCAGTTTTTGATATCATCGTGTTTTGGGTAGTTTTTGCACTCTTTAATGTTACGGCGTGTCTTAGGACACTATTTTATGCTCTTTTAACATGTTTTTAGCTGTTTTTGGGACATGTCAAATTTTGAAATTTTTGCCATACTATAGCCTTGCTCTTTGGGTCATTTATTCGACATGCTGTATTATTGTGTTTTGGGCCATATTTGCACGCTTTAATGCTACGGCATGTGTCAGCACGCTATTTTATGCTGTTTTAAGATGTTCTTAGCTGTTTTTGGAACACGTCAAATTTTGAAGTTTTTGCCATACTATAGCCTTGCTGTTTTTGTCATTTTTTTGATATCCTATAACACTGTGTTTTGGATAATTTTTGCAAGTTTTTATGCTACGGCATGTGTCAGCACGCTATTTTATGCTGTTTTAAGATGTTTTTAGCTGTTTTTGGGACACGTCAAATTTTGAAATTTTTGCCATACTATAGCCTTGCTGTTTTTGCCATTTTTTTGATATCCTATAACATTGTGTTTTGGGTAGTTTTTGCAAGTTTTTATGCGACGGCATATGTCAGCATGCTATTTTAATGTTGTTTTAAGGTGTTTTTAGCTGTTTTTGGGACACGTCAGATTTTGAAGTTTTTGCCATACTATCGCCTTGCTGTTTTGGTCAGTTTTTTGACATGCTATTTTATTGTGTTTTGGGCCATATTTGCACGCTTTAATGCTACGGCATGTGTCAGCACGCTATTTTATGCTGTTTTAAGATGATTTTGGCTGTTTTTGGGACATGTCAAATTTTGACATTTTTGCCATACTATAGCCTTGCTCTTTTGGTCAGTTTTTGACAAGCTATATCATTGTGTTTTGGGTAGTTTTCGCACGTTTTAATGCTACGGCATGTCTCAGCACGCTATTTCATGCTGTTTTAGATGTTTTTAGCTGTTTTTGGGACACGTCAAATTTTGAAGTTTTTGCCATACTATAGCCTTGCTGTTTTGGTCAGTTTTTTGACATGCTATTTTATTGTGTTTTGGGCCATATTTGCACGCTTTAATGCTACGGCATGTGTCAGCACGCTACTTTGTGCTGTTTTGAGGTGTTTTTGGCTGTTTTTGGGACATGTCAAATTTTGACATTTTTGCCTTGCTGTTTTGGTCATTTTTTCGACATGCTATATTATTGTGTTTTGGGCCATATTTGCACGCTTTAATGCTA
>NW_024616670.1:0-6206 GCF_008729295.1 Plectropomus leopardus
CACACACACACACACACACACACACACACACACACACACACACACACACACACACACACAGCAGAGTGGATTCACCAGGGCTCTGGATCCAAAACCTGCTCTCACCTTTGACCCCTGCCGGCAGATCTGATTCATACATGTGGGTGGTTTGGGTGTGTGGGGTCCGGTTTTGGCTCTGAGTCATGAGCTCAGTGTCCATGAATACTGGATTTATTTTTTACACCGAGTTTCTGTGTTTTGAGGTGATTTTTTCTGTCTTTCTTTAAAAGAATCTGTGTTGTGAGTAAAGCTCTGGGGAAACTGGCTTTGTTTGAACAGTTACGGGCAGATTTTAGGGCAGTTCCAGGATTTTGGGATATTTCTAGGATTATAAGACAGGTCTAGGAATTCAGGACATTCGAAGGATTTTAGGACATTTCTGAGGTTTCAGGATGTTTCTCAGACTTTCAGACATTTCTCAGAGTTTAGGACATTATAGGAGTATAGAACACTTCCAGCATTTTAGGACATTTCCAGGGCTTTTTTTTTTTAGGATTTTAGGACATTTTCAGGGCTTTTTTTTAGGATTTTAGGACATTTTCAGGGCTTTTTTAGGACTTCTGTCAGGGGGTGCGGTGGATCCTCAACTGGCACTTTTTTGATGAACAAGTTCTATTTTGTTGCAGCTTATGTACACTAAAAGTACAAAAACAGTTCCCAGGGTCAATCACTTCATTTTCATTGTGAATCAGAAAACGGTTGCGGGGCCACTCGGGACCGTGTCGGGGCCAGATTTGGTCCGTGGGCCATAGATTGAGTGTGACTGACGTCGTGTGTCTGAGTACGGAGCACAGTGCTCTCACTTATCGAATGATTCGGGCTCTGTGGTCATGTAAACTCTGCTCCGGGCCCTGGTCTATGGTGTGAAGAGAGTATCGCTGAATTTCGTGGAAGTGACGGCTCCAGACAGATCTCATGATTGCTGGACGACCCGTTTTGTCACTGCGGCAAAAACCAAACGTCGCAGACTCAGTTTGTGTCAATTAAACATCGGCGTGTGATGCTGAGGCACGAGGAAATATCCCCTCTGTCAGCTCTCCGGGGCTTTCTGCAACGAGTTAGAGCCAAACGAACAAAGCCGATTCTCCCTCATCCATCTTCACAAACACAGAGTGCTGTGTGATAACGCGGTGTGTGTGTGTGTGTGTGTAGGATGTAATTGTGTGAAAATGACTGATGTCCTTTGTGTGTGTCTTTGCGAGCGATGGTGTGACAGAGAAGAATGGCGAGCACCTGTGTGTGTGTGCGTGTGTGTGTCCTTAATGCATTTATTGACTCGCGTGCGGGTCAGCATCAGTGTGACCTACATCCCCGTGCGTCTGCCCGGTCAGCGCAGAGGCAGGAGGCGATGTGGGGTGACAGGCGTGATTGAAAGACTCCAAAGCCCCGAGGGTGAGTGTGTGAGTGTGTGAGAGTGTGTGTGTGTGTGTGTGTGTGAGAGGACAGAGACAGGAGGGTTCAGACTCACCTCAGAGACTTCCATCTGTCCTTCTCCATGTTGTTCTCAGGACCTTCGCTCTCGTAAGACGCCAGATACAACGCTGCAGGGAGAAAATCACAGAAAAGTCATCAGCTTTTTACAAAAACAGGACATCCACCCTGAAAAACTGACTGAAAACTCAGTGAAGGAGAAATGATCTTATTAACGTCCCCTCATTCCCTTTACTAGAAGTTATAACACATTTTTGCATTTTCTTCACATTTTTTTGCTTCACTTCCCATTAAGGCTGAGTAATTTGGAATTAAATCATACATTGTGGTTTTTTTTTGGCCAAATACTGCTATCACAATTA
The DNA here is from genome assembly GCF_008729295.1 of Plectropomus leopardus. NCBI lineage: Eukaryota > Metazoa > Chordata > Actinopteri > Perciformes > Serranidae > Plectropomus > Plectropomus leopardus. The sequence continues at coordinate 1,833 of NW_024616670.1, forward strand.
CAGTGTTACATTATATACTGTACATATATTTTGTAATATATTTATTTATTGTTTTCCTTTGTGCTGTTACCCTGTCATTTACCTCTTATTTACAGTTTAAGTATTTTACTTCTCTTTTTCACTTTAGCGTAATGCAGCCTTTAACACTGGGAAGCACAGCAACAGAGCGAATGTTTTATTCTTTGTTTTTATGGAGTTTATTTGCATGTAATCCCTTTGTCCTCACCAAGATTTTGATTTGTAAATAATTTAATTACTATTTTTTTTCCTAATAACTGTAACCAATTATAATGATTTTTATTTACTAATTTAATGACATGTAATGATGGAAATAAGTAGTCACATTTGGAAAACAGAAGAATTTTACCATATTTTAACACAGTAGCATTTACATGATGTAGCTGAAGCTTTGAGTTCTTTTGAAGTGTGTTTAGTTATTTTTAAGTTTTTTTTGCATTGTTTTCTTGCAATAAATTTATCAAATTTGTCTTACTTTCACATAATTTTTGCATCTTCTTTTTTATTGACTGTCCTCTTATTTGTATTTTCTTTATTTACAGATAGAAAAGCCTCCACCAAGTTAAAAACAATATTACAGGAACAAAAGAAAATAGTTCCAATATATTCTAATTTCTTTTCGAGCCTTAAACCAGTTTAAGTGTCGCTGCGTTGGTGTTTACTGAAGTTGCTTTCTGTAGTTCACCTCATTCACATCTTGCAATTTATTGCACGTTTCAAGCCGTAATCCTGCTTCAAATCAACCTGTTTTCTCTGTTTATGTGCACAGATTGACAGGAGGATGTTCGCCATCGCCCGACACTGATGATAGCGTTCGCTGTGGGAGTCGAGCGCTCACAGCTGATTGGTGCAGTCGGGTCGTTGCACTTCAGTGTCAGGAGGATTTTACAGACCTCCCTGTATCTCTGCGATAAGACGGCGATAAGAGCCGGAGCCGGTGACACACGACTTTGATGTGGATTAAAGGAGAGCGAAACGATCAGCGCTGCTCCACGATGAGAGCTGATAACAGCGGCTGTGTGGATTTAAAGCTGGGCAGGGAAAGAGTCTCTCTGTTGTCTGCTATATTTGCGTATATCTTTGTATATTCTGTGTTTTTTTTAATCAAAACACCATCAGTTTATACGCTGCTATTACTGACAGGAATATTCAGACACTTTGATTTTCATTTTGCAAGTCATTTAATCAGTAGTTTAAAAATGTTTGATTTGATAATCTGTTTATACTGTGTTGTTTGTTTACTGCAAGTGAATGTAAAATTTGATTTAAGACATCTAGAATAAATCTTGGTACAAAGATCAGAATTGCAGTTGAGTATTTACTGGTATGACAAAGTTACAATGTAAACTTGAGAAGTAAAACTACAAACATTTAGAAGCAACATTATTTTATTTGCTACATGCATGTAGTGCGTTCTCTGTGTAAAAGCAGCTTTTGATAAACGTACCGTCTTCAGTGAACACCGGAGCGGTCAGCAGGTACTGCAGGATCTTGCGATCTTTCTCAAACGGACACTCGACTTTCTTCCACGCCATGAACTCGCTGACTTGTTTGGCCAGTTCCCAGAATTTCTAGAATAAAAACCCCAAAACAGACACCACAGGTTAATATATATTCAGAGGGAACCAACATGTTTTTGGCTCTACATACATACCTGCATATCTGACTTTACTGTTAGTCCTTTACTCCAAATACTGAGTCAGGTAGTACATCTTGTAGGACTCCACTGACGCTGCACAGTGACCTACTGTACTCTGCTTATAGGCATTTTGGTGTTTTCTTTCCCGATTAAAGAATTTGGCCATTTTTTTTTCTTTTTTTAATTTCTTTTAAAGAAAAATTTATTTTTCTGGGGTGATTTTAAAATTGGAAGATTTTTTGTGTGATTTTTACAGATTTTAGTGATTTTTTTCCCTATCTCTAAAACAATCTAAAAAGAGACATAAATTTGCCAAATATATTTTTCTAACTGCAAAAAACCAACATGTTTTTGGCTCTCTGTACACACCTGCATATCTGCCTTGACTCTAAATGCTGCGTCAGGTATTAAACCTTGTAGGGCTCCACTGAAGCGGCGCAGTGACCTGACGTACTCTGGTTATAGTCGGCTGTCCCGAGGTGTTAATGTGTTCTTATGTGCTGTATAAAAGTCACAACAGGGCGGGACAGAAGCACAGTTTCCCAGGATAGACTGAAACCTTAAAATAGGGCCTGATTCAGAGGAGCTGTGACCGAAGAGCAGTGGAAACACTTAGGAGTCTTTGGTCACTGGTCAGTGTGTTCGCTCCATGGAAACACAGCTGAACTTTACACACTCAAGTCTCACTTCTTCATTCTCCAAAACTCTTTAGGGAAGTGGAAAGAAAACCAAATCTGTCCCCTTGCGTAGTAAATAGTGACGTTACCTGACAGAGAAGTCGGCTGCTTCGGGAAAAAACATGGTGTAATCTGTTACCAGGGAAACTCCCTGTGGGGAATTTAAAATTCAGCTTACCTCAAAGTTGATGTGTCCGCTCTGCAGCCTGTTGGCACAGCCCTCGTTGAGGAAGTAGATGTCTTTTATGAGCAGGCTGAAGAAAGGGATGACAATCTGCAAGACAACAGAAAGAGAAAGGGATTTATTTCACTGAGGAGAAGCGAAGGGGGATTTCCACCCGACTCGCAGGTGTGTGATCTCGTAAACATCGATTCAAAAGGATTACAATAGACAAAGAGGATCTTTGATAATTCTCAATAAAAAAAAACAGACCCTCTTTTCTTCAGGGTTCATACACATTTATTACCAACACATTTCCAGGACTTTTCCAGGACGTTGAGGCAAATTTTTAAGACCACACATTCTTTGAAAGAGCCACTGATGCTCCTTACTAGTTATTTTTCATTACTATATTATAGCTTTTTAAAATGTATAATGTTATTAAAAATCATGAATTCAGAACAGGATTAGAACTGAACATTTAAATATAACTTAGGAATAAATAATGTTTTAAGCACCTATGTCTTTTTTTTCTTTCGGGGAGGGGCATACAACTCTAAAATGGCTATATTTTATTTTCATATAACACCTGTTTTTTCAAATAAAATGTTTTTTTGGCGATTTTTTTTTCTTTAAAAAACATTTGGTGATTTTCTTAAAGACATTTTTAACATTCTTAATATTTTTGGCATATTTATCTTAAAATTATTTTTTGTGATTTTTAAATGAAAAATTTGGGTGTTTTTTGTGATTTTTAAAGAAACGTTTTTGAGGATTTTTTCTCTCTTTAAAAATCACACCGTTCATCACAGCCAGATACTGTAAAAACAGACATTATTGTTGGATTTTCAAAATTTCCAAAGGTCCTTGAACAGGTTGTATATCATTACACAGGTTTGTGAAACCAAATTCCATGACTTTTCCTGGGTTTGCATGAACGTATGAACCCTGGATTATAACATATTTATCAACTAGCTTTCCAGTCTTACAGGCCAGCAGGAGCTTGTACGAATATGAAAAAAAGATAATGTGAGACTGGAGCAGAGAGGATGTAGAAGAAGAATTTCCCCTTAAAGACTCTTAAATAATTCATCAGCACCCTCATGCAATGATTCAGGTCACTGCACGTCTGAGCACTAACATAAATGTTGATGTAGAGCAAGGTAGGGAAGAAGCACCAGACTCCGTTCAAATAACGGTCAATTTTACGCTGGGGGGATTTTTTTCCTTCTTCTTTGGCACAGAATAAACCAACAGGAAATGTAACTGGCCGGCTGGTTAAATGTGGCATTTTTCTGTTGCTGTGGCAGATAAATAAACACCATTTTTGTTCCTGAGTGTCGAGAGATTGCTGCAATCTGGCACGATGTCAGAGAGTCTGTCACCTCTTTCCTGACAGTCCCAACACGCCCCCACCCGACATTATCAAACATTCATGACGGAGGAGCTTTTACAAGTTGGAGGACCAGAGGGAGAGCAGCAAATTTATCAAATGCACATTTTTGTTGTGCTCTTCGTTTTATTATTTAGCCAAAGTCATCCTGATTGTGTCAGAAGTTGCACTTGAATAAACCGCACATCCTGTCCTCATTAGTTCTGTCCACGAGCCAGTGACTCCTCCTCATGTGCTTTTCTTTAACTCTCTTCTTGTATTGTTCGCTTGCTTGTGAGATATTGTGCCTCAACATCTTAAAACTAAATAAATCGGGTGCAGCTGATTAACTGGATGTCAGAGAGTCTGCACACAGTGTACTCTGGCAGGTCTGCAGGGGCTGGATGTTGTTTACAGGGGCTGCTCGTTTGCATGATCTGAAGACTGCTGTCATGCGCGCGCACACACACACACACACACACACACACACACACACACACACACACAC
>NW_024616671.1:0-14438 GCF_008729295.1 Plectropomus leopardus
ATATATATATTCAATAAACTACATGCAAAGTGGATTTTTTTTATTATCACAGTCTAGGAGATGTCAATGATTAGCAGCAACATTGATTTGTGACAGGTCACCTAGTGGAAATTGCATGTATTTTCTCCATATACCAAATATGGTAAAAATTACATCATCAGGTGAAAAATAGAAAGAAAATGACAAATTTAAAGGCAAAAGCCCTGAAGGACACCCAGAAATAATACAATGCATGTTTTTATGCGTTGATGCCTGCAGGATCAAAAATTGCAGTTTGAAGTGGATTCAATGGAGCATTTTTTTTGCACTTAACATTATGAATTAACAATTTTATTTACAGTGTATTTTGTGGGAACAAAAATACACAATCTTCCCAAAATTTATGCCATATGCATGAACACAGCCAAAATGATCAAAAAGTAAAGAATGAAAAGTGTGTAAAATGTGCCAAAAGTGATCAAAAATTGCAGTCTGAATGGGCTTTAATGGTGCTTTTTTTGTACTTCAATATGAATGTAACAATTTTGGGCATGTAAGGTGCGTATGAAATGCGGCAAATAATCCCAAAGCAACAATGATATGTCTCCTTTAAAGTACTGTAAATCTACTAATTATTAAGAGGTCTGATGATGTGCTGATGAACAGAAACATGAGTCTCACTTGTTCATCCGTCAGGTCGAACTCTTTCTGGAAGTTGAAGGGTTTGGCCGAGCCAGGGACGATGCCGTCCAGCATGGTCTGTCTGTACACAACGATCCTGTTGGCAGAAAATGCCTCACAACCTTTAAAACCAATTACACAAAAAAAAATCTGCGAAGACAACAGCCCTGAGTTGTGAGCTACCTGTCGTAGGTGTGGTCATTACAGTTACTGGTCGTCGTGTCGACATCATCCTTTATCAGCCAATGATACGGAGCAGAAGAGATGCGGATCTTCTTCTTCTTCTTCTGAGAGAGGTAACGTCCATCTGCATTAAAATCCCCCAAAATCATAATTTTCTGAAAAAGAAATAGCAACACAACTGCTATCACGATGAAACACTGTTTGCACAAATCAGCTATTATTTTTTTTTTACTTTGGTTTGATTCCCCCTAATTAAGACTTGGATCCCCTCTCTAACACATTTATGTATCCTTCTTACCTGTAATCATAAATTTTGCAATATATTTCCAATATATACATATACATAAAGTAACTATAAGTTTGTAATGGAGACAAAATTACAATACTTCCCTCTGACTTGTGGTGGAGTAGAAATATAAAGTACTTTAATATTTTTATGCTCAAGTAAAGTAGGTCTACAAGTATGTCAAGAACAGTACTTGAGTAAATGTAGTTACATCCCACCACTAGCAGGTAGCGGCTGTACGTTACCAACACCAAGTAATTTCGAGGAAATACAACAAATATAACAAATTTGGAAATTCTTTAACAAAGTCAGAAAGTGCAAAGTAAAAGAACCAATTACCTTCAGTGACAAAGACATTACAGACAAATGAAACAGTCTTTCATCAGACTTAAACAGAATTTGTCAGTGATCATTGAAATATAAAGCTTTCAAAAACTGATAAAAGGCTGAACTGTCAGAAAGCAGAACAGTATAGATGTCTGCTGTAAAGAAAGAAAACGAATCTGTGTCATATAAGTGAGATTTAACAGAACATCAGTGTCTAAATCTACATGTTAAGACTATGTTTGCTGCTAAGTTTAGTAACACCAGGAGCTAAAAAGCTTTCTTTTGTATATTAAAATTGACAAACCTGATTTGAATATCATAAAATGTCTAATCATTAAATTCAAAGTTAGGAAGACAAAAAAACATCAGCATATATTCAATTTCAGAGTCAGTTTGTCAAACAATCAACCTACATTAGTCTTCCACTTCCTCCTGACAACATTGACCACGTCATGCAGCTCATCCAGCTCCTTCAGCGAGTCGTTTGGTTTGGTGTGGACCGGGATCAGAACCAGGTCTTTCACCACTGGAAAACACAGGTACAGTATACAGACAGTTAAAACACATTCAGACAAAAAGTACAAAATACTTAAAGTACAGTATAAAAGATGGACCTGTGGAGGGACAGCTGAAGCGAAGGATGAAGGGCTCTCTGGCGAAGGCGTCCACATCTCCAACCTGATTGTCTTCATACTGGTGACAAGCTTTCAGTCTCACATCATTCTCTCTGAGACACACACACACACACACACACACACACACACACACACACACACAAAAATATTGAGGTGTTTGTGCTACATGAACCCATGTATGTAGTCTTTGGTGTGCATTCAGCTCCTTCTGAGTCTAAAACTCACACAGTTGCATCACAACACTTTATCATAACTTTAATTTTAGAGTGAAAGAGCATCTAAAGTCTCTTACCTGTAGAAACAAACAAAGCGCTCCTTGTAGGTGTCTCGTCCCAGCTGGGAGCTGGCGGTCATGGAGTAAGGACGGTCTCTGTTGGAGCTGAGAGAAATAAAACAACAAAAAAGTTGGTTAGCTTGGATTTTGTCCCACTTTGAGGCTGAGTTTAGGCACGGCTCACCTACTCTCCATCTCCAAACTACCCACTCTCTGACTGAAGTATTTTGCGAATCTTAACTAAGTAATTTCAGGTGCCTAAATCTTTGAGGTATGGATAGTGTGGAACTACAATGTCGGAGTTTGGCAAAATAGCCTTTATGCAGCTCCATATATGTGGAGTCTTTTGCAGAAAGACTTAAAGTTAAACTCAGTGGTTCCTCAAAGCTCAGCTGTAGGACTTTTGTATATCATCTTCTGCATGCTGATGTCAGTGTGTAGCTGAGCTCATCTTTTAGTTGTCTTGTTTTTAGGGTTTGTTTATAGTGTATATTAATATACCTTTTAGTTCCCCTTTGTGTAACTTTATTTTGTGTTCTTTTTGTGCTTTAAATTGCTGTTTTGTAGTTGTAAATTTTTTGATTTTGTATTTTTGTTCCATGTTACCTGTTAACTTTTGTTGCTGCCTGTCTTTTCCAGGACACTTTTGAAAAAGAGATTTTTAACCTCAAGACGTTTTCCTCATTAAATAAAGGTTAAATTTTAAACAAAATTAAAAAAAAAAAAACAACAAAACAAAAAAAAAAACGATATCCTTTTGTTGAAGTCCTGTTGTGGAAGTCACTTGTTGTGACTTCCACAACAGGAAGTCTTAGGCAGAGATCAAAATCTCTGCCTGAGATCAAAAGATGTTTGTGTTTGCTTTGAGTAAAAAGTGGATGTCCAGATGCGATTCAAAAATAAAAATCTGTTAGATGTGACTGATTCTGTCAGACTGCATCTTCAAGTGACGCCACCCGTGCACATTGCATCAACGCCACCTACTCGAGTGTGTTCTCGTGTGATGCCATCCAACCAGAAGGTGGCTTTTAGCGTCATGCTTGTATGCCAAAAGCACTAACAGAGTGGACGTATTTGACGTATTTGAATGAGAACAGGCTGGTGCTCCACTTGGGCTACCCAAGTAAAAAGGTCTGGACTCGCCACTGTTGAGAACACAAGAACGCAAAAACATGAATGGCCCCATTGAGGGCCAATGTTGTAGAAACATGGCGATGCAACATAATGATCTCCGTAGATGAGAACCCGCTCCCTGTGTAGATATTAACAGCTATGATTCTTATTCTCAGGTGATTATACACTTACTAAAACATGTTATATTCAATTTCTGCTGATATATCCCCCTAAATCCATTACACTGGACCTTTAAGTCTGCACTTTTAGGTACTTAAAATGCATCATTATAATATAAAGAGAAAAATATAATTGTAAAAAAATGGAAATATTCTACATGCCAGGTTTTCCCTCTTTATGAAATTATTGTTACAGCAAGTTTTCATTTAAGAGAACTCACCTGTTGTTGTTGAGCTCTTTCAGTAACTTCTCCATGGCCTTACCGCTCTTATCCATCACCTCCAGTATCACCACCACACTGTACTGGGACATGATCTGCAGGGAGCACATCAACATGTTGTTTAAATGGCACATACTGTGCATGCTGTTATCACAGTTTGTGTCCTATCAATAAAATCATGAAAATGAAGGAGCTACCTTTGTGAGATAGTGGACCACTGTCTTATCCGTGACTTTTTTCCATCCCAGGTTTTTGGCATTGAAGGCTGCAATCTTCATTTTGACTTCATATAATTAAGAATGTTTAATTCTGGTCCAGTTCTGTGGCTTGTTCAGATGAGTTTCAATATTAATGAAATATTTTGATTGGGTTTTGAATATAGAAAAACATACCAATACATAAAACAATATATAGAACAGTGCAATACACACAATGCACACCCTTAGGCCTACATATACAAGACACAAAACATAGCATAGGTAGAAGATAAATAAAACCAAAAATACAAATAAATAAATAAATAAATAAAATAAAATTAAATATTAGATTGTATTTTCACCAAAAGTGCAGAAGGTCTCCTGACATATAGTACGAATGGCTGCCAGATTCCCTCAGTCGCACCAATTGGTGTATTTAAGTTGTTTCGGATGAGTTTCACTACAGTGGAGACAGAAATTCACAACAAAACAGTAGGAGTTTCTTTGAAGATCAGCATTAAGAAGAACTTTTGATACTTTAATATCAATCAAATAATGGGTCATGGGTTGGCCTAATCAAGAGGTCTGAGTGACAACTAATTAATTAACAATACAGTGTGATTCAATCTACCCTAATTCCTTCAACACCTCAAAAACGACTGGATGGTTAATTCAGTAATTACACACAGGGATCTGCTGATGTTAAACAGTTTGTCTCAGCAGAGCAACTTTCAAAATGAACAGGAATGACAATAACACAAAATAAAACTATTAGGTAATGTGTTTTCCTTTACATACATGAAATAAAATAAGGAGTAGAAGCAAATGAGGAACAGACGCAGGAAAAAGAAGAAACTGAGGTATGTGTGTGAAACTTAGAAATGTCCCCTGAGGGTAAAAAAAACAACATAAACACTGCAGTTGGTTTTGTTGAAACATGTCAGCTGTCTGTCTTGAGCCCAGTGTCAAAAGCACAAAAGCAACAAGATGCCTATTTAAAGTAACAATTCAAAAGTACTCATTTTGCAGAATGGCACATTTTGGAAGTTTATACTATGAATTATTTCATTTTTATTCATGCATAAACCTGTGAGCCACATTTGAATTTTGCAGCAAGTTGAGCTTCTGCAGTTTTAATTTTAACTTTTAACTTCAGAAGATTTTGTTTTTTATGAAATGGTTTAAGCTGACACCTGTCTAAATGCTTCATATTTTAGACATTAATTTATACTTTTATCCTCCTTGCACTAACAATGTAAATTTCAAAGCAAAATAATGTTATTAAATTGAGTTGAGTCATTACGTTCACACCATTCTGCATTCACAATAGTGCTTCTCTGACACAATCAGCAGTTTTCTAGTTTCATTCTGGAGTCCTAAAAATGAAACTGAATGAAATTCCTTGAAGTAATCATGTTTCTGTAAGGGCATCAGCTGCAGAGGAGTTTTCAGAAAAGTGGGAAAGTAAAACAAACAGCGGAATAACTCACCGGTCCAGTTGATGAAAGCAAACTAAGAGTGGTGACTGCATCAGCAGACAGACTGAGACTGAACTCTGCAGAAAACAGAACAACTGACAGACCTCAGAGACAGGAAGTGTCTCACAGAGGCCACAAAGCCGCTCTCTCGCTCTCTCTCTCTCTCTCACACACACACACACACACACACACACACACACACGTTACATACAGCAGTTGCATGCAAACTATCCTACACCCACCTTCTATCAGTTATCTGGGCCTGTAAGTGTTTCCTGACTGTGAGAACTGCTGAGTCTTTACAACAAACACCACAGAGCTGTGGTGGATGTTGTAAAGCTTAGTTTAGCATAAAGACTAGCCTGCTTTTTTCTTCCAAAAACATTGTAATAAAGGCAATAAGTAACTTGGTAAGAAATGTTATGAAAATCACAAGAAATTAGTAGATTTAGAAAAGTATTTTCCAAAAGCTAGGGAAAAAGAGAAAAAGGAAAACTATATTTGTAATTATCATGATAATTATCATAATTTTCAGGAACTTTTCCGATGTAATGTATTTATTTGCTTAACTTTCTTAATGTTTGTTTGTTATTTTTAATTATTTTTACAGTTTTCGTAAATTATACAAATTTTTTGGGTCATTTATTCTTTTGTTACTTTTTTCACATTATTACCTTATGGTATGAAGCACTTTGTGTTACAGTTTGTTTGAAGATTGCTATGCAAATACATTATTTATTGATTAATTATCAACGGTGAGCTGAAGCTCAACATAAACTCCATAATGCTTTCTAGTGTTGATTATTATTTATGGATCATCACTACATGTGACCCTTTTCATAAAGGAGTAGTCATGTGATCTTTGGTTTATACAAAAAGTATTTATCATGACCATATAAACAATAACTTTATGGGTGGATGAAGAAAATGAATCCACTGTAGTTATCAAACATAACATTAAGGATATCAAATTGAAAACTTGTGAGTCAAAACTTTTGACTTTTTTTTCTTCAAAATATAAAGTAGATTTTGTGCACATTGCATATTAAAAGTTCAAGGTGACTTGCACAAAACTAAAAACTAACTAGTAATTACAAAAATGACACATTTCTGAGGGAAAGAGGATTTTAACTTTATTAAGCAAAGAATTAAAATGATTATGATTAAAAGCATTACACAGAATAACTGCTTCAGCTACATCTAAATTTAACCAACATAAGATTCTGTTATCACATACAAGCTGTTCATGCAAGAAATTTAAGATTGCCAATTGTATTGCAAAAACTAAAGTTAATAGTATTCATTTTAAATGACAGATTAATGCAAGATCTTGAATATGTGTTTTTCATAAGTCCCCTCGTCTTCTCTTGGCTGGTGTGTCTGTTGACGGTCCTGCCTTTCTTTTTGCTGGCCCGGCAGTCTTCTTCTGTGCCCCTGCTAGTGTTAAGTTCACATTGACGAAACCAAATTGAAATGTTGAACCAGAAGAAAGAAGGAACCAAGGAGCGAATGATAGAAAGAAAGAAAGAAAGAAAAGCTGTCTGATAAGCTTTTGGGGAAACTAACAAGTTATTATGACACTATAACTGTAATTCTGGTCTACTCTATCTGTATTTCTATTTCATTTCATTAATTTTTATTTATTCTATTTATTTTATTGAATGTCTAAATCTCATCTTTATTGATTTTATTCTGTTTTTTGTTACTTATTGTTTTTAAATGCCATTCTAGTGTTTTTTGTTTTTTGTTTGCATGTGTAAAGCCTTTCAATTGCCTCTCTGTATGAAATATGCAGTGTCTATTGAGATGACTTGCCTTTAATTGCATTAATCGGTAATGTCTCTTAGACATTTTGGACTGTTGTGTATGCAGCCCCATACACTGTTTTAACATTGGACTGTTTTAGTCTGAATCAAAGGCAAGTGATGATCATTTAAAATTGCGACTGATCAAATTGAGAAGAATGTAATCTAATTGAACTGTGTTCAGAATCTGAAATTTATGATGCATTTTATCTTTGCTAAAAGAACTGAAATAAAATCAAAATGGAGTTTGATGAAAAAGTTTTTCTCCTATATAAATACAGTATTTGTATCTTTGATCTCAATAAAAAATAAAAGATACCTTTCTTGTGAGTGTTTCCTTTAGTGGGTTTGGTCTTCAGCTCCACCTCCACAGGGTAGTGGTCACTGATTTCCGAAGCCTGAGAAACCAAATAAATGTAAGATGAGATTTATTTTTCATGAGCTTTTTATCTGAAAAAGGAGAATAAAGAAAATCAGTTAATATCATTAATGGTAAGTTCATACATTATATTGTATGCTGCCCTTTAAGTTAAAATTAGGAACGATATAATGTGGTGCACCTCTTTAAGGTTGAGAATGGTTTAGATGGTGGAGTGATATGAGATGTGAAGTGATGAATCACCTTGCTGTGTGTTAAGTTGAATTAAGTTGTTGTCCTACTGATAAAGATGACATTAAAGTGACATAGAAACTGAGAAAATGTTGTCCCTGTGCTTTTCTTACCTACAGGTCTAAAGTTATTCAACTTATAAAGTAAAGGCTGGTAGAAGACAGTCTTACATGAAGCTGAATAATGACAATAATATTGTTCTCCTTCAAAATACAGTAAATGTCAATATTAAAGAGGTGTGAAGATTTGCTGATCAACACAAAGAGTCTCACTTCTTGATCTGTCAGTTTGAACTCTCTCTGGAAGTTGAAGGGCTTGGCTGAGTTTTGGACGACGGCATTCAGCATGGTCTTTCCATACACAACGATCCTGTTGGCAGGAAATGCAATCGCAATCTTTTAAAAACAATGAGGTTATAACAAACCTGAAAAATGAAAGACTAAAATCTGGGTAGATAACAGCCCTGAGTTGTGAGCTACCTGTCGTAGGTGTGGTCATTCCAGTTACTGGTCGTGGTGTCAACATCATCCTGTATCAGCCAATGATACGGAGCGGAAGAGATGCGGATCTTCTTCTTCTTCTGGGAGAGGTAACGTCCATCTGCATTAAAATCCCCCAAAATCATAATGTTCTGCAAAAGAAAAAATGGCCATATTCATGATGACACATGAAAAACATGACAGTAAAAAATACTATAAAAACAAATCTTTTGTTGTTGTTTTTGCTTTTTTTTTTTTTAATTTACGGTAGGCTGGTATTTGGCTGTGGCTCCTCCAGGCATATCAAAGTACCCTCGGACAAGATACTGAACCCCAAATTGCTCCTGATGGCTGTGCCTTTGGAGTGTGATTGTGTGTAACTGAATAGCAGGTAGCTCCTTGTACGGTGGCCTCGGGCACTAAGGCAACAAAAATAAAACCTTATATAACTATATACTGTATACATATCCAACTCACGTCAGTTTGCCATTTTTTCCTCACAGCTTGGACCACATCTTGCAGAGCCTCCATCTCTGTAACTGTATCTTTTGGTTTAGTGTGGACAGGGATCAGCACCAGCTTCTGTACAACTGGAAGCACAAACACACAAGGTAAGACAAAGACCCACACATACAATTTATATTCTTTTATTTTTTATTTTATCTTATTTGTATTTTGGGATATTTTATCCCTTTTTGCACTCAAATCCCATTTTTGCATTTTCATGTTTCTGACTCTTGAGATTGCTGTAACATAAATTCCCCTCATGAGGGATTAATAAAGTCTTATGGTATCGTATCTCATTTCATTGTGTTATCATATCTAATCTTATCACACACACAGTGTCATCTATAAACTTCACCCATGTTCTAAGTGGAAAGGAGAACTACTGGAATAGAATGGCTCTAGAGCCAGTATGGTTTGTCTGTTGTGGGCCACCGTAGAAACGACATGGTGGCATCTGTAGAACAGAACCGGATCCCTATGTAGATATGAATGTTTTATTTTTTTTTTATATGAAAACTTAATTTTTATTTATTTATTTTTTTGCCAATTTACACCCTTAAGTCCAACACACTGGATCTTCAACTTGCACAGTTTATTCATTTTGATGCAGCTCAGGGGGCAGGTTACATTAAAAAATATATATTTTCCTTTTAAATGTTTCACTAAATAAGCAGATACTATACTCAGCTTTCATTTGCAGTGAATTATTCACTTCATACCTGAAAAGGTAGACAAACTTCTCCTTGTAGGTGTCTCGTCCCAGAGGTTTGCTGTCCTGCATGCTGTACGGATGCTGTTTGTTCCTTCTGTCAGAAAAAGCATCAGCTGTTACTGAAACACTCACACGGTCATCACATGTTCACAGCATCGGTTAATTATTGTTTTGTTTTTTTCACGCCAATTTAGAGGTCTTATAGTATTTCATTTCCTGATTTGTTTAAGTCACATCATTCATAAAGTTATTTGTTAGATTCTGTAAATAAATAAAGTTTATTTAACAGCTCTATCTGTATAGAAAATTAAAGACCAGTTCCCTCTCTTTGGCTTTTCTATTCATATCCAAAGAAAACTAGTTATCTACTGTAATATTTTTTAAAAAAAAGACGAAGACACGGGAAGAAAATGATCACCAAATAAGATGCGCAATGAAGCCATACTTCCACAACTTCTATATTAATATTGCGCTCTGTGAAGTTTGATGCTGTGCAAAGATGCCCCAGAGGAGTTACTTAGTATTTGTGTTCGTGTGTGGAGAACTCACCCGTATTTGTTGAGTTGAATGAGGAAATTTTTCATGACCGTATTGCTCTTATCCACCACCTCCAACATCACCACCACACTGTACCGCGACACAATCTGCAAGAAGCACAGCCAACATGCACACAATACACTCGTGCTGAAATATAGTCTGATCTAATAAACACAACAAACATTTAGAAAATACTGTTAAGTAGAACACATACAGAATAGAGTGCAAAAGAATGACATAAACATGAGAGGCTTGAAAGAGCAACAGTAATACAACACACTGACACTTTTTCCACAGCAGAGATGTACTCATGTTTTTTTGTTTGTTTTTTTTTGCCTAAATTAACCACACATCAACCAGTATGTTATTGAAATACAAAACATTTAAGTATCTTGTCAGCAAAAATGTACAAAGCCAATATTTACTTTACAAACAATCTCTGAAATTGGATGCGTTCATCACATCTCTGAGCTATAATAAACAGCTCCTTTGGCTATATTTCACACTGCATTTGCATTGCAAAGACATGAGCCTAAATAAAGTATGAACACTGAGCATCAGAAATTCATCTTACTGAATTACCTTGATAAGATGTGACCGCACAAATGGATCGTTGACTTTTTTCTTTCCCAGCTTCTTGACATTGAAGGCTGCAATCTTCATTTTACCTATAAAAACAACATTCACAAATTTTCAATAGTTTAAAGAAGACCAAGAGTCTGCAGCCATGCTATTAATTTTTGGAGGGAAAAAAACACATGGGAGGAAAATATGCAATTGAAGAAAGAAATAAGACAGAAGATGTAAAAGGGGAGGGGATTTTTTTTAAGCCACAGCTAAAACATTTTTTGCTGATTGATTATTAATTAGAAACTATTTATATATATTTGCACAGAAGGGAGATAAGTTAATTTATATGCAGCTGTTAGAAAATAAAACAGACACTGAGCAGAGAATATAGCCTGTCTTTGTTCTTTGTTGTCAGGAGGTACTATGTGGAGAGGAAATAAATATAATGAGGAAATAATAACTTCTAAAAACAAAACTTTTTCAGGAATGTTTTCAGAACTTGTGAAACTTATTTTTAGCCAACTTCTCTTCTCTTTTTCCTTTAATATAATTACATAGACATAACCATTTTCGTAACACATAGTTTTAAGTACAATGTACTGTAAATGAAAATAATAAAATTATTACCAACTCTTCCCTAGACTAGCATATATCCCCCAAATCATCCAAAACATCACACTAAACTCACAACCTCCAGCCAATGGAAAAAATATTATCATTTTTATACTAGAGAGCAAGACAGAGATTGTAAAAGTATAAGACTAAAGGACACCACAAATCAGAAATTACCGGCTGAATGAAAAATAAAGAAAAGAAATAAAACAAAAGTAAAGTGAAGCATTTTGTTCTAGAGGGAACTCTTTTTAAAACATATACACTTACCATATAAAACCAGAATATCATGTTTTCATAACTGTAACCTATTTAAAAAAAATCTTTTTAATGTCAGTTTGGTTTCCTGCCAAATGACTTTGCATCAAACAGTGGAAAATAATACCAAGCATAGGGTCAGAAAAACTGCATAGCTGCTAAATTAACACCTTAAGTTATATAAGTACTTTTAGTTACTGGAAAGTAGAAAACTATAAGACAAAAAAAACACTCACCAATCTGCTTGATTAAAATCAAATCAATGAAACCACAGCAGAGGTTGTTTCTGTGTCAGCAGTCCGAGGTCGTGTGATTGTTTCAGCAGAAAACAACCCAAATAAACTCTGAAATTACAGGAAGTTTCTCTGCCAGCCAAAAAAGGCGCGCAAACGGACATTCAAACAAGTGACGTTAAATTCATGTAGATACCTGCCAATAAAGTTGCTGAAGGAAATAACTTTTTTCTTTTCCCGCCTGAACTGTGAGCAACAGTGGTGGTACGGTGCATTTACTCTCCTTTTTTGAGGTACTTGTACTCTAATTGAGTATTTCCATTTTCTGCTACTGAATACTTCCACTGCAACTCTGAGGAAATTATTGTAGGTTTCAAATAGTATTTAAGTTTATGAAATTTGATCCACTTTTAAACAATGAACAAGCAGTTTTGCCTGATGACCGCTTACAATTAATCTCTGTAGTTGTGTCTCCTCATCATGTTTCAGATGTCTCTCAGTTGTTAGCGACTCATGAAAGACACCTTTCCTCTCTAAATTCCTCACAGGGCTTTATGTAAATAATGGTGGATAGCTCAAAAAAGGAAATTGTCCATTAACTCAGGAAAAACAAAAGTTGAAACTCAAAAAAAGGGGGACTTAGGTGGTGATCCTTTACAAAGGCCTGACCCCTCAGCTACACCACTTGATTAACACTAACTGTGTATAAAGTAGTTAAAATAGCTCCACATGAAGCAGCTAGCCCAGGAATTCATACAAAACTACTAAAATGTCATATTAAACATGAATCAGTCTCAGGGGACATTTTTCTGCAGAACACGTTCTTTTACTTTTATACTTTACTTATACTAGCATATTTTGCTGGTAATAATGGTGTACTTTTACTCAAGTAAAATGCAGGATATTTAATTGTAATGAAATATTTTTAATTTTTTATGAGATTGAATCTTTCGCAGTGTGTTTTCCTAGGTTTTGTTTTTTAATGAAAACTCTATATCTATAAAGTGACATGTGACTAAAGTACGTTTGATATTTCCCTCTGACAGTGGTGTATAAAGTTAGAGTAAAGAAGCATGAAATAGGAATAGGAATAAAAGTACCCCAAATAGCCCCCAACACACCTTTATATGAGTTTCTTCAAATATCAAACTAAGACTTTCTGGAGAATATTCACATAAACACAAACATTATAAAATAGCTGAAAAATGTTTCAGAATAATTATTATTTTTTTAAGTTTGCAGTTTAATTACATAGAGCTCATGACAAAAGATGAGTTAACTGAATTAAACTGATTGAGATTTAACCGTGATTACCATTAAAACAACTGGGGGGGTCAATGATTCATAGGCTATTAAAAAAGGCGGGCAAAAATTGGCGGGCGAAAACCGCCACCCTCCCAACAAACAGGGTGACAGGATATTTCCACTTACTTGCACTAAGACAGGAAACTCCTCCCTGGCTATGTGGAACAAATTGATCCTGTTCTCTTTTTTCACTGCAGATTAGAAAAACAATCCTATCTTAAAATTTTTACCAGATATTACTCTGCTCATATGGATCAGTCAGGCTGTGGCCGGCTGAATATCATTATTGAAGCCAGTCTGTGGTGGTTTATAAGAAAAATTTTGCATAATTTTTTTTATCTGTAAATTGACCCTTTGAAAGTGGCAGAAGAAAAGTGATGTTGCCAGGTTTTTACATGCCTTTCACAGGTTGAAGCCTTGGCAAATCTGTGCAATTTCGTTCAGAAGCATGGGGAAAAGTCTAAATGTCTAAGGGAAAAAAAAAAAAGCTACAGGAAAAATGAATTATCAGAATTACACACTTTAAATGTTACAAACTTATTACAATTTCTAAGTACTTTTCCAGGATATTTCCTTGTTTTGTTTTTTTTCACTAATCACTTATTATTAATAATAATAATAATTTTCAGGTTTGTACTTTTCACCAATTTCCTAGTTTCTTTTTTCATTGCTAATTGACTTCTTGCTATGTT
The DNA here is from genome assembly GCF_008729295.1 of Plectropomus leopardus. NCBI lineage: Eukaryota > Metazoa > Chordata > Actinopteri > Perciformes > Serranidae > Plectropomus > Plectropomus leopardus. Next base: position 13,874 of record NW_024616671.1, read on the forward strand.
TTTGAAAGAAATTAAGAAAATTTGCTGTGAAAAATATGCATCAGAGCCTGGCACATTTCCATTTCCTTTAGACAGACCCAAAACATGGAAAAAATAGATATACAAATTACCATTTCACAGAAATTAAATTTTAGAAACATTGTAGAGCAAAAATGCAGAGGTATACTCACTTTTGTGCATACTGGCCGAGCTTCCAACACACCTACAGTGCCTCATTTACTGTAAGTGTAATCACATGACACTCAGACATTAATGTGACTGCAGATCATGGTCTTTTGGGGGAAAAAAAGTGCACTGCAATTCAAGATAAAGTCATCCATGGTTAACAGGTCAATCAAACTGCTTTTAAAAGACCAAACACATAGCACTATTTTAACATTAAAGTTATTTAATTACATCAAATATGAAAAAACACATCCATGGTTTTCTGATCTTACAACTGAAAGAAAATACTCAAAAACTGTTTACAAAGTATGCCTCATCCACGTCTTGGCAACATGTTGGTTGCCATCGCCGTGTTGTGGCTGATTATTTAAGGCAGGTTCTGAATTCACAAACACCTGAT
>NW_024616672.1:0-1010 GCF_008729295.1 Plectropomus leopardus
CTAAAAACCACATAAAATAGCATACTGATACATGCCATAGCATAGAATGTTGCAAAAAATGCCTAAAACACCTTGATTTAGCATGGTTGAAACATGACCAAAAAAACCATACTGTATTATGGAGAAAAATGTTAAAATTTGGCATGTTCAAAAAAGCTGCTGAAAACAGCTAAAAAACATATTTAAAAAAACATGCAAAGAAAGTATACTATAGTAATGTTCAAAATGTCAAATTTGAAATGCCCAACGAATTGCTACAAAACACTAAAAACCACATAAAATAGCATACTGATACATGCCATAGCATAGAAAGTTTCAGAAACTGCCAAAAAACACATTCTCTTAGCATCTTGAAAAGATTACCCAAAAAAAATCCAAGTCCAAAAAATGACCATAATGCCTATAAAAACACATGCTGAGACATTTTATGGCATAAAGTGGTACAAAAATGGCCCAAAACACCTCCATTTAGCATGTTGAAAAAATGACCAAAAAAAGCCATACAATAATCTAGCCAAATGTCAAAATTTGACATGTCCAAAAAATGGCTAAAAACATCTGAAAACCACAAAAAAAGCATAATGAGACAAGCCATAGAACGTTGTTAAAATGGCCAAAAACGCCTTCATATAGAATTTGAAAAAATGACCAAAAAGGTCATACTATAGTATGGCAAAAAATGTCAAAATTTGACATGTCCAAAAAACTGCTAAAGCCAAAAAAGCCAAAAACCATGTAAAAAAGCACGCAGACACGTTATAGCATAGAATGTTGCAAAAACAGCAGAAAACACTTTCATTTAACATGATGAAAAAATTACTGAAAAAGCCATAGTATAGTATGGCGAAAAATATCAAAATTTGACATGTCCAACATAAACCTAAAAACAACTGAGAACCACATAAAATTGCATGCTGAATCGCATCATAGCACAGAATGTTGCAGAAATGGACCAAAAACACTTTCATTTAGCATGTTGAAAAAATGTCAAATGATAAGTCCAAAAATGG
>NW_024616673.1:0-1549 GCF_008729295.1 Plectropomus leopardus
GTGTGAGTGTGAGTGTGTGAGCGTGAGAGTGTGAGTGTGTGAGCGTGAGAGTGTGAGTGTGTGAGTGTGAGAGTGTGTGTGTGAGCGTGTGAGTGTGTGAGCGTGAGAATGTGAGTGTGTGAGCGTGAGAGTGTGAGTGTGTGAGTGTTGACCTCACACTGAGTCACACCTTCACCTCCAGACTCCTTCCTGTTGGTCAATATGTGGCTCATGGCCCTCAGGCGGATCATAAACAGAGCAGGCTCAGACCTGCCAGCTGACCTCTGACCCCTCACAGTAAATTCTGACCTCCAGCAGCAGAATCAGAGTCAATCCACCCGGACACAGCCGGCTGGATTTAACCCTCTGTGTGCTGCTCAGTGAGGTCTGACTCAGGGTATTTTGGGATGTTTTCCATGTTCGCTGTGTGTGTGTGTGTGTGTGTGCATGCGGTTTCAGGACACAAAATAATTTTCAGTTTAAACTAACAGAAAATATTTTATCATAAATCTTTACGATTTATTTAACCTGCAATTTCCTCTGAGAACCACAGAGAGAGAACATTAACCCTTCAGCTGCTGCAGCACAATAATCCTCACTGTTTATAATCCGAATCACAAACCTGTGTGTGTGTGTGTGTGTGTGTGTGTGTGTGTGTGTGTGAGACTGTAATCCTGCAGCTTCATTAATAATCTGAAGTCAAATATTCAATCACATTTATTTCACATTTACTTTAAATTCATTCATGAAATGCAAACTGAAAAAAAGAAATGCTGTGACATCACCGTTTTATGAGGACGGTCACATGACCAATGAGGATTTATTCAACTCAACTTTATTATCATTAAACTGCTGTACGGCAAAAAAAAAAAAAAAAAAAAAGTATTTTTAATGGATATCTTGTTGTATTTGAGTCTCAGACTGTGAAGTTTATTGTTCTCTGTTGCTGGTTAGAATATTTATTAACTCTTAAAAGAATAATTCCTTTTCTGAGAACTTTTGAGATGAATCATTCATAAATCAGTCACATCTCTGTGTGTCTCTCAGCAGACAGACGAGCTGCAGGACATGAGTCGTATTTCAGTAAATCCTGAAATAATACGTCTTTTCTGTCTCCGGCTGCGTGTCGTCCTAAAGTAGATTTACGTCCAATCACCATTTATCAAATCTCCATCCATTAAAGAGCAGCAGTCCCCGTCCTCTGCGCCGTCCACTAATCCTGATTATAGCGGGGGACAGAGGACAGTGTCCCTGCCTGCCACATCCTCCAACAGACGCCTCAACACATCACCGCTGATGGCCAGACTGCAGGACGACCGCACAGACGAGACAGGAGACAGGAGGAGGACAGGGGACAGAGGAGAGACAGAGGGATGAACGTGGAGGACAGCTGAACTTTATCAACATGGACAGCAGAGGAAGGAGAGGAACCAACGGATCGTTCAAACGCTCGTCCGTCAAACGCAGCGCTTCCTCTGGATCACAGAAGGTGAGACAGATTCAAACTCACACAACTTTATTCAGAATTCAAATCTCAGAAATCACAAACGCTCTACTTCCACCAAACCAG
>NW_024616674.1:0-1955 GCF_008729295.1 Plectropomus leopardus
TTATTATTATTATTATCATTATTTTTACTATAATTATTATTAGTATTTATTATTATCAGACTGTATTTAGTTTTGAGTACAGGACTTGAAGATGTAACACAGTATTTGTACCTTGTTGTGGTACTTGGTAAAACTTGTTCTGTGTAATCTGAGTAAATGTGTCTGTATCAGATCTGAGGTCAGAGGTCAAAGGTCAGTGACTGTCTCACTGTGGAGAGGACGGGGACAGGTGAGTTCATCAGCAGGATAGAGACATAGTTGGTAAATATGTCTCTCTTCTTCTTTGTCTCCGCAGGATGTCCTACACCGACTTCCTGCGTCAGTTTACCCGCCTCGACATCTGTAACCTGACACCCGACACGCTGAGCAGTGACGAGGTGGGACGCTGGAGCTACGGCGAGTTTGAGGGCATGTGGAGGGTCGGTTCCACCGCCGGCGGCTGCAGGAACTACGCAGGTACGACTTAGGACATGTCCGGGTCACATGACTCTGCTGCAGTCACGCACAGGTCACATGACTCTGCAGCGGTCACGTCCGGGTCACATGACTCTGCAGCGGTCACGCACGGTGGACGCTCAGCCTGGACCCTGCAGGAAGAAAAAACAAAGTTTTTGTTTTGTTTATTTTTGTTTTAAAATTTTTGGCTTTTTTTTTCCTGTAACATTTTTGGTGATGTTATAAAACTTTTGGAGACTTTTTTTTAATCTTAGGCTACTTCTTTTTATTTAAAAGTTTCAGTGATTTTTAAAAACTTTTGGCAGTTTTTCTTTCTTTTAAAATTTTACCCATTTATTTTCATCTGAAAGAAATTTTTGATTTTTCAAATCAATGTGTGGCAATTTTCTGTATTTGGCAGTTGTTTTCTGTAACATGTATGCTGATTTTTGACCAAAAACCATTAAAGAGAAAAGAAAAAGTGGAAAAACTTCCTAAAAATGTTTATAGAAAAAAAACTTTAAAAAGTTTGTAAAGGATTTTTTTTTTAAATTGCAAAAAAAAGTTCAGTAAGTCAACAATTAAAACAGTCAGTTAATTTTGTTTTTATTTGATGATTAAAAAGTCATTACATTTTTAACTAATTTTCACTGAAAAAAAACAGTATTGTAATTTGTTGAAGAAATTAACTCCATCTTCAGCATTGCACAGATATGTTCTCATATTTATTTGTTTTATTAATTTTCTTCTTCTGGAAGTTTTTTGGCGTGGTCAAACTTTCTCATACTTAAAACTTTAAAAAAAAATTCAACTTAACTTCAAACTGTTGGCTGATTTATGATGCATCTGCTTATATTTACTTTTCTTATAATTTTCATATTTTAAAGATTTTTTTGGGGCATTTTTGCTCAGACCTCCTCTGTTTGTGTGTCTGCAGCCACGTTCTGCTCCAACCCGCAGTTCTTCATTCGGCTGGACGACGTGGACGACGACCCTCACGACGGCAAGGATGGCTGCACCGTCCTCATCGGGCTGATGCAGAAGGACGGTCGTAGGGAGAGACGCTTCGGACGAGACCTCAACACCATCGGGTTCGCCATCTACCAGGTCAGAACACACACACACACACACACACACACACACACACACACACACACACACACACACTTCTCTTCTTTTTCAATATTTTTTTTTCAAAAAAAAAACAACGTGGTTCCTGGGTTTTTAAAAGATTTTTTTTTTTAAAAATTTTGGTTTTTTTTTTTTTTTTTTTTAAATTTGTTTTTCTTCTCAAGTTTTTGGTGATTTTTTTCTTCTCTACAAATGTTTGATTTTCTTCTGGTGAATTTGTGATGATGATGTGATTTGTAAAGAAAGCATGTTGTCCAAATTCTGAAAATAAAAAACTCCAAAATGACCCAATTTATCAGCCAGAAACTGTAAAAACTGAAACTGTGTGTTTGAATTTTGTCCGTTTGTTTGTTTTTCTCTGTTTGTTTGTTTGTTTTTCTCTGTTTGTT
>NW_024616675.1:0-4374 GCF_008729295.1 Plectropomus leopardus
CCTGGTTACGGTTGTACTGCATCTGGGTCCTTACCACACCCGTTACAGTACAATCTGGCCAAACATGGACCCAGCAGACAACACCGCTCTCCAGTCCCGTCTTGCCCGCGTCGAGGGAATGCTGCAACAGCACGAAGCACAGCTCACCTCGAACGCAACCGAAGCTCGCCAATCGGCTTCGGCGTTGGAGCGTGCGCTAACGCAGTTAGCCACCCAAGTGCAGCAGATGGCTTCCTCGCTGACTCAGCATGCTCCACCAACACCAGCCCCAGCTTCACCTGTTTTGCCACAGACACTCAGCCCGGCATCTGAACCTCGGGTGGGGGCTCCTGAACGATACGCCGGGGATCCAGAGGGTTGTAACCCGTTCCTGACGAACTGTTCGATCCTGTTTGCCCTGCAGCCACACACCTTCGCCACGGAGGGAGCCAGAGTCGCCTTCACCATTAATCACCTCACCGGCAGAGCTCGCTTGTGGGGAACGGCGGAATGGGAGAGAGGCACGCCAGCTTGTTCCTCCTTCCAGTCCTTCGCGGAGGAACTACGAAAGGTTTTCGGACCAGTACCAGCAGGACCTGACGCCACTGGGGGTCTTCTGAGCCAGAGACAGGGGAACCGAACGGTCGCTGATTTCGCCATCGACTTCAGAACCCGGGCCCGACTGAGTGAGTGGAACATGGCGGCTCAATGCGACGCCTTCCTCAACGGGCTAGCTCCGTACATTAAGGACGAGCTGGTTTCGTTCGACCTCCCCAACTCATTGGATGGCTTGATTGAACTGACCACGAGGCTAGACAGGCGGATTCAAGCCAGAAGGAGAGAGCAACGGTTGGAGGGGGCTGAACACCGTTTCTCCGTTCATCAGCATGGGCCACCTGCTAACCCCGGTCTCCATTCTGAACTCACCTCAGGAGCCGAGCCCATGCAGGTGGGCCGCACCGGTTTGTCACCAGAGGAACGGGAGAGACGACGTCGTGGGAACCTCTGTCTCTACTGTGGCCAGGCCGGCCATTTTGTTTCACGGTGTCCAGCAAAAGGGAGGGCTCAGCGGTAGATGGGGGCATCCTGCTGAGCCGATCATTGAACTCTGCCCCCTATCAACGGCCCCTGTTCCATGTTCAGCTTCTGTTGGCGGAGGGATCCCACACTCTCGCCACCTTCATAGACTCTGGAGCAGATGTTAACCTCATTGATGAGGAACTCGCTCGGCAGCTGGAGATCGAGCTGGACCCTCTGCCCCGTCCTGTTCCGGCCAACGCACTAGACGGCCACCTCCTAGGAAGGGTCACCCACCAGACCACGCCCATCTCCATGCTCCTGCTAGGCACACACCTTGAGACCATCCGTTTCCATGTGCTGAGGTCTCCTAATCTTCCCCTGATCCTTGGGTACCCCTGGCTGCGTCGGCATAACCCCCACATCGACTGGTCTACGGGGTCCATTTTGGGGTGGAGTCCTTCGTGCCATCAGATCTGCCTTCAACAGACGGTCACGCCAGTGCCAGCTCCCAGTTCCAGTTCCTGCTCCACGCCAGATCTCTCTATGGTACCCCCAGAGTATCATGACTTCCGAGAGGTCTTCAACAAGATGAGGGCCACGTCACTGCCTCCACATCGTCCCTACGACTGCGCCATTGACCTCCTTCCTGGCTCTGTCCCCCCCAAGGGACGTCTGTATTCCCTGTCGGCACCGGAAAGAGAGGCCATGGACACTTACATTAAGGAGGCCTTGGCATCTGGCATCATCCGCCCCTCCTCCTCTCCCGCTGGCGCAGGGTTCTTCTTCGTAGGCAAGAAAGATGGCTCCCTGCGACCCTGTATTGATTACCGGGGTCTCAACGACATCACCGTTAAGAACCGTTACCCTCTTCCTCTCATCGCCTCGGCGTTCGAGCTCCTACAAGGGTCCACCATCTACACCAAGCTGGATCTACGAAACGCCTACCACCTGGTACGGATCCGTGAGGGGGACGAGTGGAAGACGGCCTTCAACACACCAACTGGACATTATGAATACCTGGTGATGCCGTTTGGGTTAACCAATGCCCCGGCCGTTTTCCAGGCTCTGATCAATGACGTGCTCAGAGATCTGCTCAACAAATTCGTGTTCGTGTACTTGGACGACATCCTGATCTTCTCCCGCACGAAGCAAGAGCACGTTCACCACGTCCAGACCGTCCTGCAACGCCTGCTGAGCAACTCCCTCTTTGTGAAGGCCGAGAAGTGCGAGTTTCACGCCACGACAGTCTCCTTCCTGGGCTACATCATAAGCCATAACCATATGGAGATGGACCCGGCTAAGGTCTCTGCGGTCACCTCTTGGCCTGTTCCTGATTCCCGCAAGCAGCTGCAGCGTTTCCTGGGTTTCGCCAACTTCTACAGGCGGTTCATCCGGGGCTACAGTGCCGTGGCGGCTCCTCTTACGGCCCTCACCTCCTGCAACATCCCCTTCCGTTGGTCTCCGGCCGCGGAGGGAGCGTTCCGTACACTCAAGGAACGCTTCAGCTCGGCTCCATCCTCCTGATCCCGGACCCTGACTGACAATTCGTGGTGGAGGTGGACGCTTCCGATGTGGGTGTGGGGGCCGTTCTCTCTCAACGATCTGCCAAGGACCAGAAGCTCCATCCCTGTGCTTTCTTCTCTCGTCGTTTGTCCCCTGCTGAGAAGAACTATGATATTGGTAACCGTGAGCTGCTGGCAGTTAAGTTGGCCTTGGAGGAGTGGAGACACTGGCTGGAGGGAACCAAGGTCCCCTTCCTCGTCTGGACTGATCACAAAAACCTCAAGTACATCCGCTCTGCTAAAAGACTGAACTCCCGTCAAGCCCGCTGGGCTCTGTTCTTCGCCAGATTCACCTTCACCCTGTCATACCGACCTGGTTCCCGTAACATCAAGCCTGACGCCCTGTCCCGTCAGTTTCTGGTTGGAGAGGGGGACTCCTCCAACTCGGACAGTATTATTCCTGCTTCCTGTCTCCTGGCCGCCCTCACCTGGGCCATCGAGGAGTGGGTCAAAGCGGCGGTGGAGGACCAGCCGGGGCCCAGTTCCTGTCCGCCAGGTCGGCTCTTCGTCCCACAAGACCTGAGGTCCGAGGTTCTGCAGTGGGCACACAGTTCCCGGCTCACCTGTCACCCAGGCATTGCCCGTACCAAGGAGGTGGTGCAACGACGGTTCTGGTGGGCCACCATGGACGAGGACATCTCTGGCTTCGTCAACGCCTGTCCAGTCTGCAGCCAGAATAAGGCTCCCCGGAGGGCTCCTGCTGGTCACCTTCAGCCCCTGCCTGTGCCTCATCGTCCCTGGTCCCACATCTCCGTGGACTTTGTAACCGGTCTGCCACTGTCGGGAGGCAACACCACTATCCTGACAGTGGTAGACCGGTTCAGTAAAATGGCTCACTTCGTGCCCCTGCCTAAACTTCCATCTGCTAAAGAGACTGCTGAGTTGTTCCTGGAACACGTGTTTCATCTCCATGGTCTTCCTACTGATGTGGTTTCGGACCGGGGTCCCCAGTTCACCTCCTCGTTCTGGAGAGAATTCTGCCGCCTCTTGGGTGCCTCGGTCAGCCTGTCCTCCGGTTACCACCCCCAGTCTAACGGCCAGACAGAACTTAAGAATCAGCAGATGGAAACAGCACTCCGCTGTATGGCATCCAGACCTCCCGCTTCCTGGTCCTCGCATCTGATGTGGGTAGAATACGCTCATAACACCCTCACCAGCTCTGCTACCGGCATGTCCCCATTCCAATGTGCGTATGGGTTTCAACCTCCCTTGTTTCCCGACCATGAGAAGGAGACCGCCTTCCCTTCTGTAGAGGCCTTCATCCGTCGCTGCCGCCAGGTTTGGCTCTACTGGGGTCCGCAGAACGTTACGCCACGGCCACTAATCGGCGCCGTTCCCGGGCTCCAGCCTACCAAGTGGGGCAGAAGGTGTGGCTGTCGACACGGGATCTCCCCTTGAAGGAGGACTCCAAGAAGTTGGCTCCCAAGTTCATCGGTCCGTTCCCCATCGACAAGGTGATCAACCCAGTGGCGGTCCGATTGAGATTACCCCGGTCCATGAGGGTCCATTCCACCTTTCATGTCTCCCGACTCAAGCCGTTCCGGGAGAGCCCTCTGCAACCTCCGTCCCGACCTCCTCCTCCTCCCCGCATCATAGATGGGACCCCTGCCTATACGGTGCGCCGCCTGCTGCGCTCTCGCCACCGTGGTAGGGGCCTTCAGTACCTCGTCGATTGGGAGGGGTACGGTCCGGAGGAGCGATCGTGGGTTCCAGCACGCCAGATCCTGGATGACAGCCTGGTGGAGGAGTTCCATCGGCAACATCCCGACCAGCCCTCCGGACCCGCCTCGGCACGTGGGGGTCCCGGTTCTGC
>NW_024616676.1:0-1109 GCF_008729295.1 Plectropomus leopardus
CTCTCCTTCCTGGTCTTTCTCTTCTTCTTGCCGGTCTTGCTGACCGACTTGGAGACGGCTTTCTTTGAGCCCTTCTTGGGCGCTTTCACGGTGGTCTCAGGCATGATCAGTAATTCTCCGAGTTTCCAAATTGGATAGTCACTGAGGTCACAGACTGGTCTCTTTCTATCCACTGCATGCAAATGTTACTGTGCTCTCGCTCGCACAGGATTGGTTTCCATCTGAGAGGCACTGAGCATGCGCTGCACTAGTAACCGTCCCTCTGAGCAGAGTAGATTTATCCTCATCATTAGAATACAAAGAAGTCAGTTGGTACTTTAGCACACCTTAATGTCAGCTGAGACAAGTTAAAAACAAATAAGTGTTTGTTGATGGCAGAAACAGAACAGGACCTTGGACAGCGACTTTGGTGCTGAGCGCTTTAAAAACAGATTTTGGGTTGATACTCTGTGTGGATGTCCCACAGAAAAAGCTTGTTCTCATAGCAGCATAATTCATGCATCATAGCTTCAACACAGAATTCTGTTATGTTGTGTTGTCAGTAATTTGACCATTTAAGTAAATTCCAAATACAATCATCAAGTGAAGTGGATTTACATAGACAATTTGGAAGTAATGCATTAAGATTAGTTTATCTATTTTGTTTTGTCTGAATCTGAGTTTTGAGTTTAAGGGGCCGTGTTGGGTTTTTTTTTTTTTTTTTTTTTTTTTTTTGTTTTTGGGTTTGGGGGGCTGTGTTGGGTTTTTTTTTTTTTTTTTTTTTTTTTTATGTATGTGTGTGTGCGTGCATGCTTGTATGTATGTATATGTTTTTGATTTATATTTTGTTGTGTCTTACCTCCTGGAGTATTTTATCTGGAGTTGGTTCATGCTTACTTGATGTTATTGTACTGTGATGTCTGATGCTGGCTGGATGCTGAGATATTTACTGTATTTTAGTTAATGTGGATGAATAATCCAGTGCGGGATGGGTCATACAAATAACCAGACACATATTAAAATATTCATTCATTCAGTAGGCTGGCTCAGAAAAGCAAGTGTTGCTGTGAAAAGCCTGTTTATTAGTCTTGAGAAAATGATTTCTATGTGTGTACTCGTTTTTCTGTTGT
>NW_024616677.1:0-3131 GCF_008729295.1 Plectropomus leopardus
TAGTCCAGTTTCGTTGGACTGACACAATATTTCCACTTTTTCTGACATCATGCAAGCGTACTGAGTGGATGCACCTCCACTCTGCAGAGCCCAGTGACCCACATAAATGTGTGCATGTTCAAAGATGAAAAGCAGCCAGACGAGTCCTAACAACGCGTCAAAGCAGCCAAACAGGCGGAGCATCGGTGGGAGAGAGAGAGAAGGCCTCAAAGTTTTAAACACATCAAACAAACTCTGGAAATCCACCAAGACACGAGTCAGCGTCTTCCTCCGTCTGTCAGCAGAATCTGAACAACTCGACTTCATGTTCGACACCAACACTCTGAATAATTCAGCTCATTTTCACGAGGGAGCGCCGACAATGTGGCAGGAACACGTTTGTTCACGGCCATTAAAAGTGTAAAAGGTGCTAAGTGTGTGTTTGTTTTGCTTTCAGTGGATCTCTGGAGGCTGCGAGAGCGACGTCGCTTGAAGCTGAACGCGCAGAGTTTCCTGCAGGAACTCAAACTCCAGATGGACGGCTTCAGACTGAGTTTCCCTCAAAGAGAAACTGCTCGCTGCCGATGGAGACGGAGATGCAGCCTCTCACCGACACCTCTGACACTGACGGTGAGGAGCTGCGTGATGAAACAGGAGCTACAATAAAAGCTGGAAGAAATCTCCTCTCAAAACAAATAAATATATGGAGAAATATGAAAACAAATGGTGCAGGCTGGACGCCGATGACACAAACATAAAGCGGCGCCTGGATGGATGAAGCCGTCAGAGCAGAGCTATTGATCTGCAGCCTTTCTTTATTCATTTGCACTTTGCACAGGAAATTGGAGCCAAGTATCCATGGAAACAGAATAATCTAGCGGCGAGGAGAGGGAGACGGCGTGCTCCGGCGCCTTTTATGGTTTTAACAGCGTAATAAAGACCAGGACTGAGACCCAGAACAACACCTGAATCAACATCAGTTTTGCTGTGCTGCATTCAGATAACATAGGTTTGATCTCTTATAAAAACGTGGAGAAAAAAGGCAACGTGGCAAGAAATGTCCTGCAATTGGCAAAACGTGACAAGCGTGTTGTTTCTTCTTCAGGATAAGCATTGTATTTGGCCATTTCCTTTGCTTTATGTTTTTCATTGTTTGTAATTATTACTTTGGGGTTTTTTGGTCGTTCTGTTTTTGTATAATACTGTATTTTCTTTACTTCCTTTTACATGTTTGACATAATAAAAAAATCTAATCAAGTAACAAAGACAGAAAAGAAACTGTAGATTTCATTGTGCGTCGCCTGCAGACTGATGTGTTTCTCACCGGCCATGGTGGAGATCCCCAGAGTGACGCCGATGGAGAGTTCAATCTGAGTTCCCTGGAGAACATAGAGAGAACGAGGTGAGACTCAGAGTCAGACAGGAGATAACGTGATCTCTGATGAGGACTAACGCAGCGCCAGATTCTGAGTCTTTTCACAAAATCAGTGTTTTTCTCTAATTCCAGTAAAAATAAAGCTTCATTACTGTGTGAAAAACTTGACTTACTGCTGCGATCATGATGGCGTTATCGAGGAAACCAAACCCGATGAAGGGGATGGCGTTGTGGAGCAAAACTGCAGACAAAAGGAAAAAGTTAAATAACATCACTGGATGAACTCATAAACTGAGATGTTATTTCCACCAGGTGACCTGTCACAATCAGTGCTGCTGATCACTGACATGTCCCAGACTGTCAGCAGCAAACACTGAAAACGGACATTTATGACCAGGACTGATGCCGGTTAAAATAAACTCAAAAGCAGAAAATAATATTAATGTATAATATTTTTTAAAAGCTTGATTTTGAAAAGTGCATTTTGTGCGCAGATACGAGTGTGTGTGACTGAAGGACTTTAACACAGGTCAGTTATTTTTTATAGTGTAGATTCTCTGGTACAAAATGGGGAATAAATAACAACAAAATAATAACAGTATTAATAAAAATAACAATATACAGACACATTAGTCCAGAATTTCAAAAAAATGGTGCATCCCTATTAAGAGTGCATCTGGGTTTAGACCAGAAACCAAAGAACTACAAAGCGACCAAACTGTGGATGCTTTGTAGTATTTTGGAGCCCAGAGGCAACAGAGCGACGCGGAGTCACCGAGTTCAACTTCAGACGGGAGGAGGGAGGGGCCTAAAGCCAGGCGCCGACCACCGACCACCGAGCTCCACCGACCAGCTGCCAAAACTGAACTGACTGAACTAAAATGTTTTTTCACAGCTAGTCTTAGTGTTTAGTCTAGTTTCAGGTAACTGTGGTAACATTACTGTGGTACAATCTGCTCTCTGGAGTTCACAAAGTCCGACTCCAATATTATCATCGTACTTCATATATGTTCCCTGGTGAGCTCTGCTGCGGAGAAAAACCTGATTATGAAGTCAGTTATTGACCCGAGGATCTCTCTGATCTTCAGACCTCACAGGAAAAAATGTTATTTGATGGAGGGAGAGAAAAGAGAAATCAACAGAGATAATTACGGTCAGGTCAGCTTTGATTTCCAACAAAACGCAAAAAAAGATCAACGACCGAAAGAATTTACTAAAAAGATAAAAACGTCTTAAAACCAGAACTGCTGACATCACAGAAATACTGATGGAGGTTTAAATTTCTGAACAAATGAGTGTGGGTGTGTGTGTGTGTGTGTGTGTGTGTCAGATTTAATCTCTCACCGTATCTGATCTGAGCTGCAGTCGGTGGTTTCTGCTCCAGAGTCTCTGCGAGGAGAAAACATGAAAACACATCAGACGTTCGCTCATTAACTGCTGACGTTTCTGACTCGGAGCGTCTGCAGCAACACGGAGACACAGCTCTCATCATCACCTCTCATCTTCAACACACACACACACACACACACACACACACACACACACACACACACACACACACACACACACACACTTTAGATCAGACGTGTTGCTACACTTCAACATTTCGACCTTTAATGACGGCGCCCCCAAAACGCCAATCAGTGTCGTTTTTAGATACGAGTTGACGATTCAAAGATCATCTTTTCAGATTTGATCACATTTAGAAAAAAAGAGTCCCAACCATTAAAGACAAACAACATTAACCCTTTAGGGACTATTTGGTGTATTTTACGTG
>NW_024616678.1:0-2578 GCF_008729295.1 Plectropomus leopardus
TATCCATTCAGATCACCTCCTACAGATCAGGAAATATTGATCATATTATTGATATAAAAAAGCAAATGCATCTACCCCCCCTTCTCTCATTTGGCAAGACCCTTTGTTTGGGAAACACGAGAAAGTACCTGAAAGCTCAACTGTAGATCCTGAAAAATATTTAACCACACAGCTGGTCTGCAAGCTGCCAGCCGAAGAATAGATCCAGTTATATCACCATAAATATGTGGTAGCGTTAATGAGGTTTATAGAAGGTGTCTTTGTTTCAGAACACAGTCTTCAGTACACAGCCACACACACACACACACACACACACACACACGTACACATACTAAAAATCCTGGGTATTATATCTGCAGATATTTTTCCTATGAAATGAGAGCAGATGTTTGTAAATTCCTCGCATTCAACCTTACTGTAGCGGTCTTTCCCTAGGAGAATCTAGCTTACCCCAGAACCCCCCCCCAAATTGTATTTTCTTGTTGCTGCACTTCTTATTTGATTTCAGTGTTAAAGTGGTGTCTAAACTAATAAGGCTGACGTCAAATCCACAGGCACTGTGGGCAACAAATGCAAAGACATATAAATTACAAAAATAAATCTATACAGCTGGTATGATCAACACAGTTAATTAACACTTACAGACTTGGTTGTCTTAAAGTCTTTCCACTTCATTAAACCATTCTGCACTTTCTACACCTGAGAGTTGTGATAAACAAACAATCCAAAGACAACAATCAGTAATTTAAAGGCCAACGCTATCTTGGCGGGCAGCAGTGATAAGCGTGGTGTCCATGTTTGATGCCAGAGTGCTGCAACTCATCTATTCTTCAAGGAATTGGCTAATTGAGTAATTAACAACAGGGTGAATAGATTGTAATCTTATATGGAAAAGGACACAGACTTTCTTTTTCGCAAGGCTGTTTGTCGCTTTATTAACTGTGTCTAGCAGGAGGAATTACAATAAGAGCCTGTGAAAAAAAGTCTTTCAGAGAGATACCCAATTAGCTGGAGCTGGAGGACAACGTTGGAGAGCAATTATCTCAAGTTACGAGCCTCGTGAGACAGCTCCGAGAATCAGCTCTCCTTGACTGTATCGTAAACCTTCGCTCTACCATTTGTCTTTTATTAAACCCACAGCGCAACTGTTTAAATTCACAGTGGGGACCAACTTCAAAAAAAGAGCCTTTTATTTGTGTCCAATTTCCAAAGATGTCCTTACTCCCTCAAGCCAACAATACTACAGTACAAACATGTAGCACTGGTTAATTTTAGATTGGCTGTAAGCATCCCAAAAAACTGATTTATTTGAACAAAAGTGACTCAAACAATACTTAAACAAACTTTATTATTTTATTTTTAACTCATTAACTGTATGCACTAGAAAAAAATACTTCATAAATTCATGTATTAGAAGTAAATGATAAAAATCAGTTAAAGTCAGAAGATCAACATAACCCCTTGTTTTTTTTCCCTACTTAACTGAGACATTTGTCTTTTTCGGTGATAAAGAAAAGGTTTGGCTTTGTTTTCAGAGCACTGATTGTTTTTCTTTTAATTTATGTTCTACAGTAAAGCCGTCCAATAAGTGCATGGTAATGCTTCTTCTTTTGACGTTGATGATGCAATTTTTTGGTTAATGACAGGTAAATTGACAGGAGTTGTTGGAAAAAATCGAATGACGAACCTAATAATTTGCATGCATT
The DNA here is from genome assembly GCF_008729295.1 of Plectropomus leopardus. NCBI lineage: Eukaryota > Metazoa > Chordata > Actinopteri > Perciformes > Serranidae > Plectropomus > Plectropomus leopardus. The sequence continues at coordinate 1,707 of NW_024616678.1, forward strand.
TATTTAATTTGTGTTTTGAATACCTGATTTACTTGGGCGATGAGGTAAAAAGTACATGTAAGTTCTATTAAGTTTTAATTGGGGTAAACACTGTATGTGTCTGACACTTGATGAAGGAAATTAAAGACCTGCATGGATCCTTAAAGCCCATTAAAACCTTAAAGAACTATAAAAACAAACAGCAATTAGAGCAAGAAAGTGATTTTCTCTATTCCGAAAAGAAATTAAAAAAAGAAAAACATTAAAAGGCAACTCTTTGATATTTTCTGTAACATCCCTATTTTTTGGCGTCTTGGCCACCATTAAAGGGGAACATCCCCTAAGTTAAGAATTCCTCTGTCATTCCCAGAGCAGATAAGTAAGTCTCAAACTTATGATGTCAAAGGATATAAAGTATGGAGTTGCTCCATTGATTTCTTTTTTCATACCCCAATAAGCTTTAGTCTATTGTAGAGCAGCTCCATACTACACCCGATACATATTTAAGTATCACATATTTAAGTTTGAGCACTCTAACTTTTGGATTTGGGAGATTTTGGGAGAGTTGCTCATGTTTGCTGATACTTTTGGACAGTCTTAGATCATAAGTATGATGTATGAATTTTGAAAAAGGACATAGTTCCCCTTTAAGGCTTCACATTAAGGGTAATGTACTACTCGATGTCAAGTTTGGAGCTGCAATGATTAATCGATCAGTCCATAAAGTCATGGTGGTATACCAGCTTAAAGGTATACCGTGATAAAAAAAACTGACTGTAATCATACTGTGTAAGTTTGCTTTTCAACAGTGTTAAAAATAGTACATCATCTTTATTTAAGTTATTTTAAAACAGGAGACATTTTACACATCATTCCATAAAAAAATGGCTTAA
>NW_024616679.1:0-1355 GCF_008729295.1 Plectropomus leopardus
AATTATTATAGATTATGAGAGTAAAATGTCCAGAAATGTAGATGATAAATTTTAATTTTCATAATAATATATTTAAAAAATGTTACATTAAATAGAAAAGTAGAAAGTAGTGGAAAAATAGTAAGTATTTATTTTTTAGCACTTTCTTGAGGTCATTTTCTTGTTCTTGTTTCTTTTTTTTTGTTGCTGTTGTTTGGTTCACTCTTTTTGCTTATTATTCTTAAAACTTTTTTACGAATATCTTGCTAATTTTAGGTCCATTAATGGTTGAATTGCTCATCAAGCCAATTCTCTCTGGTTCAAAAGGGTTAACTTACTTTGTTCCCCCCATACAGTCATACATACAAATTCATACTGATTTACAGCCAGCACTTTTCTGATCTGCCCACCTTTTCCACTGACTTGAGTATCAGTGGACCACTAGCACATTAGCTAATGCAAAATGGCACCAGAACACTCACCTCTGATTTCACAGTAAATGTATTCTGAGGACTTCCATCTGCGATTGTCACTTTTTCCACAGTTCGGGGTGTGTCGGGAGGTGCGAATGGGTGTGGAGCTGTATGCACACATGCCATTCACAGAGTTCAGGTGAGAACAAGAGTGAGAGTGAAAGAGAAAAACTGTGATTCCATTATTATTCACTGTCTGTCAGCACCTTGTTAATAACCAGATGTAATTGCTTTATTGCTTCAGTCAGATTGTGCAGAACGGGCCGAAGTAAAAGAGTGGAGTGGGTGGGGGGACAAGCACTGATGAAAAGAGAGAACAATAAAGAAATGAATGAAAATGGGAGCAAAAATAGAGAGGCATGGATGGGGCTGCTTCTGACATTAAAAAAAAAAAAAAAAAAAAAAAAACTTATATGGGGGGGATCAAGACTTGGGATTGAGGTGAATGACTGTGGGATTGCACTCAGTACATTTCCGTGCAGGGTTAACCCTTTGAAACCTGAGCAAAACTGCTTGATCTCTTAAAATAACAACAATCAAAAGAAGAAATGGCTAACGTATTAGCAAGACATTACAGAGGATGCTGGAAACTGACATTCTGTATGACATTTTGTATTAAATGTTGTATTTTTCCTTAATTCTATCTATTAGCCTAATTTTAGCTTTATTTTTTATGAATAATGTCAATGGACTTTATTTTTATTTTCCATCTTATGATATGCTTCCTGTGCAATCTTTCTGTGCAATTTTTATCTTATTTTTTACTTCTTCTTACTTTTGGTAGTGTTATCAAGTGGGTTGTATCCATGTGAAGATGCATTATATGTATTATATTATGATGTTATTTTATTTTTACATGCAGGTTTTATTATGTCTTTTGCTATACAAATAAAGTTGATAATA
>NW_024616680.1:0-3186 GCF_008729295.1 Plectropomus leopardus
AAAAATAAGCACAAAAAAAAGAAAAGAAAGGAAAATTATGTTAAGAAAGAGGTAAAAAAGTATGTTTTCTTTTTCTTAATTTAAATTAATTTATTATCAATTATTTCATTCTAATTAATATTAATTTCATTTTTGTTAAGTTACTCATTGCTTTTTTTCTCCACGTTTTCAAACGAAATCAAAAGAATTTTCCCAAGATTTAAATACTTTGTGAAAGGCGTCTGAATGCAGCACAACAAAACGTTGATCTACGTGTTGAAGTCTTAAGCAAAAATGACTAACTGTTAATATTAACAATTAAGACTAATGGTTATTTTTACTGACATTTTCAAGGCAGTCTGTTTCCTTTTTTAAAATTTTTTAAGTCAAATAAACTTGTCAGGTTTTACAGTGTATGAAATTCCAGGATTGGCACTAAAATAGTTTTATTTTTGGGGTCTTTTCATGGAATTTATGTAAAAAATACAGAACAGCAGAACTAGTTTAACTGAGATTTAACTGCTTTTTGGTATGAGCATTATCTGTATGTTAACACGTGACCTTTGACATAACTTGTGCCTCTTCTTATTTCGGATCTGGTTGTTTTACTGTGTCTCGTGATGTCTGTGGTCACATGACTGGCATGCCTCTGTTGATTCAGTATGGTCTCCACACGGCTTCGGCAGCTGCCATGTTAGTCGGAGAGCTGCTGTGGCTGGACTCCACCTCCACGCCCACCACTTCATTCTGATTTGGCAAAGACGGGTGCAGAAGGGCGGAGCCTGTGGAGGCGTTGGTGCATGGCGGCAGGATCCTCGGCGGCGAACGTGAGTCACTGCTGCCTCCTCCGCCGGCCATCATGGAGAACTGGTATGAGCCGGCGGTGGTGGAATAGTACAGGTGATACGGCGACGAGGAGGACTGGAAGGGCCCGTTCTGAGACTGATGGGGGGTGTTCGCTGGGTAAGGAGGAGGCAGGTAGGTGTGGTACCTCCCTGCCGGAGTGGTTGCCATGGCTGTTGCCATAGTGATGCCAAGGGCGCCGTTGGAGACGGCGTTGTGTGAGGGGGTGTAGGTGAAGGCAGCCGCTGTGGGAGGGTAATGGACCCGGGGGTCGGAGAAACGGGAGTCAGGTAAGGAGGGAAGGGAGGTGAAAGGTCGTTCCAAGGTCATCCTGGGGTCGCCAAAGGCCGTGAGGTCGGGACCTGAGAGAGGGCAAAGGTCAGAGGTTACAACCCTACTAATTTACTGAATTCTCTTTTTTCTCTGTCAGTATGTTTGCATGTGCAGTTATGCTTGATTTTTGATTTCTTTAAAAAAAAGAAGAAATTCTTTAAAAAAAAAAAGAAAATAAGCAAAAAAAAAAAAGTAAAAATTTTTAATATGCATAATTTTTTTTTAAACAAATTTTTAAATATTTAATTATAATAAAGAGTTTTCTGGATTTTTTTTGTTGTTGTTTTTTGCTATTTCCTTGCGATTTGTGGAACATTTCCGACTAATTTTTGGCCTTTTCTCCGAAGTTTTCAAAAGACGAAAAACAAAACCCGTTTTTTTCTCAGGTTTCAAAAAGATTGTGTTAAGTCCAACTTTGTCAAATTCGAATTACTTAAAAACATGAAAATCAGCAAAAAAAAAAAAAAAAGAGTAAAACTTCTAATATGTATACATTTTTTTTCGGCAACACAATTTTAAATGTTTAATTATAATAAAAACTTTTCTGGATATTTTTTTTGTTTTAATTGACCCTTTTTTAATTTAAAAAATATGTTTTCCTTGTCACTTTTTGCTATTTCCTTGCGATTTGTGGAACATTTCCGACTAATTTTTGGCCTTTTCTCCGAAGGTTTCAAAAAGCTTGTGTTAAGTCCAACTTTGTCAACTTCGACTTGCTTAAAAACATGAAAATAAGCAAAAAAAAGAGTAAAAATTCTAATATGTTTACATTTTTTTTGGCCTTTTCTCTGAAGTTTTCAAAAAGACAAAAGAAAAAAACGTTTTTTTCAAAAAGGTTAAGTCCAACTTTGTCAGCTTCGACTTACTTAAGCTAGACTTTTAAAATACTTTTTAACACGTTAGTCTGACTGAAATAACCAAACTTTTTCCAACGTCATGTAACAGTGTGTGTGCTCGTGTGTTACCTGCGAGTCGGGACGAAAGGTCGCTGAGCGAAGATCGACCAGGCGAAAGGGGATTGGCTGTATGGACGGTGGGCGTGGTTATCTGGCCGAGGTACGGATACGATTGGTCGTACGACCAAGATGGAGACGACTGCATCTGTCTTGAGTCTAAGAGAGAGACAAAGACAGAGACATTCATTAAAAAGGTTTTTAAACATGCAGTGGTGGAAGTACAATTACTCAAGTACTGTATGGAGGTATAAATTTGAGGTACTTGTACTTAACTTTCTACTTCACTTTAAGAGGGAAAAATGAACTTTTTACCTTATTTATCTGACGGTTTTAGTTACTCTACAGATTATTTTTGCATTAAATATGTAGTTATAAGTTGAATTAACATTTAATAGTTGATTCACAGAAAATTAATTGCGAACAATTTTTTTTTTAAATTTTAATTGTGACAGGTGGTGGGTATTATTATAGTTTTTTGGATGTTTTATCCTCTTCTTTTTTCTTTTTTTTGCGTGTTTTTTTTCTTTTTTTCCCCCTTTGAATTTTTTTTCTTATATTTTGTATGCTTTCTCTTCTTCTAATTTTTTTTTTAAGTTTTGGGGATATTTTTCCTATTTGTTTGTTTTATAACTTTGAGGATTTTTTCTTTTCTTTTTTTTAAAAAATAATTTTGTTTTTTGTGTTTCAATTGAAGTTTTGGGTGTTTTTTCTTTTAAAAAAATACAAATTTGAGGTTTTGGTGTGTTCATTTTTTTCCCGCATTGGGTACTTTTACTTTTCATACTTTAAATATGTTTTGAATGCTTTTATTTATTTATTACACTTCTTAAAGTTAAGGGACTCACAAGAGCAAGATTAAAAAAAGACTGAACGTCCTATTTACAGAAAAGCTGATTTACATGATCTTGAGACAGAAGCTGTTAACAGTGAAAGAAACAGAAGACAGAGAGAGAGAGAAAGAGAGAAAGATGGAGGAGAGGAAGCAATTAACTTAGTGTGGGGGTGGACGGATGAAGAGGAGGGTGTGTGTGTGTGTGTGTGTGTGTGTGTGTGTGTGTGTGTGTGTGTGTGTGAG
>NW_024616681.1:0-2947 GCF_008729295.1 Plectropomus leopardus
GACTATACTTCTAAATATCTACAAGAGACTAATTATGATGGGACACTGTGTCACAGCATCCAGTACAGATCTGGAGACAAACGGTACATGTTAGTTGGACCCAGAATGAGTATAGGATCTACTATAGTCCCTGGCAGCCATGCGAATACACTAGTGCTCCCTGACAGGAGGAGAACATCTGGAGAGGTAAGGAAAATATAAATGCAGACTTTGTGGTTACTAACCATGGCACTCATTAGGGGTTTTATGTTGATTTGCTATCTTGTCAAATAGTACCCTCTGACAACTCTCTTCCATTCCCACATTGCTTTAAAATGTAAGACTGCAGACGAGCAAATGATAGCGGAATTAAGTGTGATAGGTGTGTGTGTGTGTGTGTGTGTGTGTGTGTGTGTGTGTGTGTGTGTGTGTGTGTGTGTATGGGAGCGCTTCGTCTGCCATCCCATAGGATCGCAAGCGCAGTACGACCGTGTGAAAAACCTAAAGTCGACTCAGTTGAAAATGTGCCACAGTGCCTTAATCAAAAAGGTGTGCAGAACTGCAAAACGAAAATTATGATACATGTTTTGTGGTGCTTGCTGTGAAGGGATGTTTTGATTGAGAGTAAATATTGTTTAGAAATATTTTCAAACTGAAAATAGAAACGCAATCGCAAAATTACGGAGGTTACTTTCACTGTCCATGGTGCTGATTTTCTGCGGGTGATTTCTAAGAGGGTCAAAAGTGATAATGCTTTAGGGAATAGTTCAGGTGGCTTTGCCATCACTCTTGGGATGCGTGTAGTATACAGATGTACAGAGGAGAGATGTGTCGGAAATTGGCTGTTGGAGTGCTTGCGGACAAACGTTTGCAAGTTAGGTATGGTCCTTGAAATTCTCTGATTTTCTTGCAATGAAAGGAGAGATCGCATGGTGTCAGTGCACAAAAGTATAAGTGCTTCACTAAAGCTCATCCAGCCAGCTGTGTTTTTGAAACGCCCATCGCTGGTAGTTCTATCCCCGCTGTAGCAGCGTCGTTTGTAAGATGACGGATGCGGTTGTAAATTTATATCTGAAATAAATCAAGACGAAGAGAATGATTGTACATGCTACTGCGCACGATGTTTTTTCTCTGATGCAGTTATTCTTCCCGTGAAAGGATTATTACAATTTTCGCTGAGGATCATGGAACAAAGAAAATGCGAGGCACGGAGGATGACACGGTGGTGGGTCTGTTTAGCGATTGTTGTGCTTTTGTGGAGCGCGGCCTCAGCGCAGATAAGATATTCCATCTCTGAGGAAGTCAACGAAGGAACAGCGGTTGGGAATGTTGCAAAAGATCTGGGATTAGATAAAAGTACACTGAAAGAAAGGAAATATCGGATTGTTTCAAGCATTGCGGATACGCTTTTTCATGTGAATCAGAATGATGGCATCTTGTATGTGAGCCGAAAAATAGACAGAGAGGAAGTATGCGAACGAAGCAGCACATGTTTGCTTAATCTGAAAACCGTTCTGGAGAACCCGCTGGAGGTGCACTATATTGGAGTTGAGGTTTTGGATGTAAATGATCATTCCCCCAGCTTTCCAGAGACAGAGATAACGTTGGAAATTTCAGAATCTGTGTTGAGTGGAACACGCTTACAGCTACAAGCTGCAAGAGATCCAGACAGTGGTCATTTTTCCGTGCAACAGTATAAACTTAGCCCAAACGACCATTTCCGTTTGGAAGTTAAGGATAAGGGAGAAGATGGTAAAATACCCATTTTAATTGTGCAAAAGTCATTGGATAGGGAGGCAGCAGGAAGCCATTCGTTAGTGCTGACTGCATTGGATGGAGGGAAACCTCCAAAATCTGGCGAAATGACTATTGAAGTAAATGTTCTAGATGTTAATGATAACACACCTGTTTTCTCTCAAGATGTTTATTCTGTGATGCTGGATGAAAATGCTCCAGTAGGCACAACAGTCATACAAGTGAATGCAACTGATTTGGATGAGGGACCAAATGGAGATGTAGTTTACTCTTTTAGCAACAGTGTAAATCGTAGGTTATTTAAACTGTTTGAAATAAACCCATCAACAGGTGAGATAATTGTGAAAGGTCCAATAGACTACGAGCTTAAGGATAAATACGAAATTGAAATACAGGCATCAGATAAAGGTCTCGCTCCACTAACAACTGAAAAAAGTGTAGTCATTAAGATAGTTGACGTAAATGATAATGCTCCTGAAATTGAAGTGACATCATTTTCAAGATCAATTCCTGAAGACTCCAGACCTGGAACTACAGTTGCTCTTATTAGTGTAAATGACTTGGACTCTGGTCTCAATGGAAAAGTTATTTGCTTTCTGGATGATGATGTCCCTTTTACTTTATCGCCCTCTTTACAAGACAAAATGTATTCATTAGTGACTAAAATGCCCCTGGACAAAGAGATGCAGTCACAATATGCCCTAACGATAATTGCAAAGGATTCTGGCCAACCGTCATTATCATCTGAAAACACAATACATGTAGTTGTATCTGATGTGAATGACAACAGTCCAGAGTTTTCACTGAGTCCCTACACTTTCTATGTCACAGAGGGTAACGATCCAGGACTCTCTGTGTTTTCTGTTAAAGCTTTTGATCGTGACGAAAACAACAATGCAGTTATTTCCTATCACATTATCCGAGATGGAAAGGATGATAATAAAGTGACCTCGTTTCTCAACATAAACTCTGAAACTGGAGATATTTTGGCACTGAAAAGTTTTGACTTTGAAACTCTGAAAACTTTCCAGTTCCAAGTTGTTGCCACAGATTCTGGAACTCCGTCACTAAGCAACAATGTAACAGTGAACGTGTTCATTCTGGATCAGAATGACAACGCTCCAGTCATCCTGTATCCAGTCAGCTCCAACGGTTCTGCTGAAGGTGTGGAGGAGATTCCCCGCAATGTCAACGCAGGACACTTGGTGACTAA
>NW_024616682.1:0-2982 GCF_008729295.1 Plectropomus leopardus
CTAAAGTTGACGAGGAGGACAATGTTACATTTTACCTGATGATAACTCTGGGATCGGTGTCTGTACTTTTTATCATCAGTATCATTGTGCTGATTGCAATGCAGTGCTCCAAATCCACTGACTATACTTCTAAATATCTACAAGAGACTAATTATGATGGGACACTGTGTCACAGCATCCAGTACAGATCTGGAGACAAACGGTACATGTTAGTTGGACCCAGAATGAGTATAGGATCTACTATAGTCCCTGGCAGCCATGCGAATACACTAGTGCTCCCTGACAGGAGGAGAACATCTGGAGAGGTAAGGAAAATATAAATGCAGACTTTGTGGTTACTAACCATGGCACTCATTAGGGGTTTTATGTTGATTTGCTATCTTGTCAAATAGTACCCTCTGACAACTCTCTTCCATTCCCACATTGCTTTAAAATGTAAGACTGCAGACGAGCAAATGATAGCGGAATTAAGTGTGATAGGTGTGTGTGTGTGTGTGTGTGTGTGTGTGTGTGTGTGTGTGTGTGTGTGTGTGTGTGTATGGGAGCGCTTCGTCTGCCATCCCATAGGATCGCAAGCGCAGTACGACCGTGTGAAAAACCTAAAGTCGACTCAGTTGAAAATGTGCCACAGTGCCTTAATCAAAAAGGTGTGCAGAACTGCAAAACGAAAATTATGATACATGTTTTGTGGTGCTTGCTGTGAAGGGATGTTTTGATTGAGAGTAAATATTGTTTAGAAATATTTTCAAACTGAAAATAGAAACGCAATCGCAAAATTACGGAGGTTACTTTCACTGTCCATGGTGCTGATTTTCTGCGGGTGATTTCTAAGAGGGTCAAAAGTGATAATGCTTTAGGGAATAGTTCAGGTGGCTTTGCCATCACTCTTGGGATGCGTGTAGTATACAGATGTACAGAGGAGAGATGTGTCGGAAATTGGCTGTTGGAGTGCTTGCGGACAAACGTTTGCAAGTTAGGTATGGTCCTTGAAATTCTCTGATTTTCTTGCAATGAAAGGAGAGATCGCATGGTGTCAGTGCACAAAAGCATAAGTGCTTCACTAAAGCTCATCCAGCCAGCTGTGTTTTTGAAACGCCCATCGCTGGTAGTTCTATCCCCGCTGTAGCAGCGTCGTTTGTAAGATGACGGGTGCGGTTGTAAATTTATATCTGAAATAAATCAAGAGGAAGAGAATGATTGTACATGCTACTGCGCACGATGTTTTTTCTCTGATGCAGTTATTCTTCCCGTGAAAGGATTATTACAATTTTCGCTGAGGATCATGGAACAAAGAAAATGCGAGGCACGGAGGATGACACGGTGGTGGGTCTGTTTAGCGATTGTTGTGCTTTTGTGGAGCGCGGCCTCAGCGCAGATAAGATATTCCATCTCTGAGGAAGTCAACGAAGGAACAGCGGTTGGGAATGTTGCAAAAGATCTGGGATTAGATAAAAGTACACTGAAAGAAAGGAAATATCGGATTGTTTCAAGCATTGCGGATCCGCTTTTTTATGTGAATCAGAATGATGGCATCTTGTATGTGAGCCGAAAAATAGACAGAGAGGAAGTATGCGAACGAAGCAGCACATGTTTGCTTAATCTGAAAACCGTTCTGGAGAACCCGCTGGAGGTGCACTATATTGGAGTTGAGGTTTTGGATGTAAATGATCATTCCCCCAGCTTTCCGGAGACAGAGATAACGTTGGAAATTTCAGAATCTGTGTTAAGTGGAACACGCTTACAGCTACAAGCTGCAAGAGATCCAGACAGTGGTCATTTTTCCGTGCAACAGTATAAACTTAGCCCAAACGACCATTTCCGTTTGGAAGTTAAGGATAAGGGAGAAGATGGTAAAATACCCATTTTAATTGTGCAAAAGTCATTGGATAGGGAGGCAGCAGGAAGCCATTCGTTAGTGCTGACTGCATTGGATGGAGGGAAACCTCCAAAATCTGGCGAAATGACTATTGAAGTAAATGTTCTAGATGTTAATGATAACACACCTGTTTTCTCTCAAGATGTTTATTCTGTGATGCTGGATGAAAATGCTCCAGTAGGCACAACAGTCATACAAGTGAATGCAACTGATTTGGATGAGGGACCAAATGGAGATGTAGTTTACTCTTTTAGCAACAGTGTAAATCGTAGGTTATTTAAACTGTTTGAAATAAACCCATCAACAGGTGAGATAATTGTGAAAGGTCCAATAGACTACGAGCTTAAGGATAAATACGAAATTGAAATACAGGCATCAGATAAAGGTCTCGCTCCACTAACAACTGAAAAAAGTGTAGTCATTAAGATAGTTGACGTAAATGATAATGCTCCTGAAATTGAAGTGACATCATTTTCAAGATCAATTCCTGAAGACTCCAGACCTGGAACTACAGTTGCTCTTATTAGTGTAAATGACTTGGACTCTGGTCTCAATGGAAAAGTTATTTGCTTTCTGGATGATGATGTCCCTTTTACTTTATCGCCCTCTTTACAAGACAAAATGTATTCATTAGTGACTAAAATGCCCCTGGACAAAGAGATGCAGTCACAATATGCCCTAACGATAATTGCAAAGGATTCTGGCCAACCGTCATTATCATCTGAAAACACAATACATGTAGTTGTATCTGATGTGAATGACAACAGTCCAGAGTTTTCACTGAGTCCCTACACTTTCTATGTCACAGAGGGTAACGATCCAGGACTCTCTGTGTTTTCTGTTAAAGCTTTTGATCGTGACGAAAACAACAATGCAGTTATTTCCTATCACATTATCCGAGATGGAAAGGATGATAATAAAGTGACCTCGTTTCTCAACATAAACTCTGAAACTGGAGATATTTTGGCACTGAAAAGTTTTGACTTTGAAACTCTGAAAACTTTCCAGTTCCAAGTTGTTGCCACAGATTCTGGAACTCCGTCACTAAGCAACAACGTAACAGTGAACGTGTTCATTCTGGATCAGAACGACAACGCTCCAGTCAT
>NW_024616683.1:0-4990 GCF_008729295.1 Plectropomus leopardus
ATATGTTAACAAAATGCATCAATTTATTAAGAAAAAAAAACTTTTTTTAGTATAATGCATTTTAAAAAAGTACAAAAGTTGATGTAATATAGAATCGAAATCTAAGAATAAAAGTAACATCATACAAGAAATAAATAACAAAAAAATAGATGTAAATAAAAATGAATTTTACCAAATGAATTTATGGTAAAAAAAGACAAATTGTCACTGTTATATAATAAAACAATGAAATAAAATTAACTTAACAAAATAAATATAAATAATAAACACATAAATAAATACAAATATTACTGAATCTAGTAATATAATCCATTTAAAAACTGTATGGTAGAAAAAATCAAATAATAAAACTGAATTGAATAGAATTACAGTATAATCAACCATGCAGTTACAATGCCTGTTGAGGGTTAAAGCCGCTGTTGATACACATCGATGTTTCAGTGAGGTTTTGTGAGATCCTAAGAATGTTTGTTATTGTAAACTGATACATTTACAATAGATGTTAGAAACATATGAGCTGTGTCAGTTACCATGTATGATTAACGTCTACCTGATGAACGCTTCTGTTTACAGATGTTGAGGAGGAAAATGAAGAATCAGTAGATGACCATTCATTGCTTTCTTTGTCAAGGTAAAAAAAAAACCTTTAATGTTGGTTAGTTGTTGTTTTTTTTTACTTTTGAAAAGTAGATTGCTGTAAAAAAAATAACTGCAATCTGTCCAATCTGTTTTGCAGTTCCTCTTCTCTGAGTCTTAAAACACCATTTGTGGATGTTCGGACTGAGAAAAAGGGCCTGCAGAGAAGAGTTTCTAACCGTCGAAAAATCACAGTGGAAGAATTTGGCGCTGCTGTTAATAAAAGGGAGATGGGAGGTAATTATAATGATTATAATACTTTTTGAAACCTAACATAAATGTTCTTTTTGTCCCATGAGTGATCATATGTACTACAAGTCAACAATACCTGTACCAATATCAGCACCCTTAAAGTGATACCGATACCAGTAGAGTACTTCATGCAATAATCAAGTGAATGGAAGCATTCAGTTTCATAAAAACCAGATGCCACGGGTGTATAGTGTAGATAACTTGAATGTTTTTGGTGGCACACTGAGCTGCCAACCATGTCAAATACACTGTGCTCAACTTCACTGCAACACAGGCTGTATGTGATGTATTTGCTGTGGTTTTGAGCCAATCACACAATGCTTCAATTTTAAAAAAACCTTGTGGTGATTGGCTGCGAGCAAACTTATACAGATAGTAATTTTTTCAAGATCTGGGTACAAAAATGATTAAATGCAGTTATTGTTTGACTGGAAAAGTTTTGATACTTCTTGAAACATATCAGCACAGACATTCAAGTATTTAGATCTGGAAGTGCGGCAGGTGGGGGGAAGCAGCTATAGCTGGTACTTTTTGAATGATGGAGGAAATAGTGTAGTATGTGTGGTAATTATTAAATTATCTGTGTCTGCTCTCCTCAGTGTCGTTGCTGATGTTAATTTTTCCTTGTGTGGTTTTCTCTCTCCCTTCCTGTCACCCAGGAGTGAGCAGCTTTGTGCAGGTGGAGCGGGGCCTCAGTGAGACCGCTTTCTCTGAGGGCTTCACTTTGGGCCTGAGCAAACTCAGTGAACCTGATCTCACGACTGATATCCTTCACTGCAACACGGCTCTTTACACCCAGCCTGATGCCGTCGCCTCTAACTTTTCCATCGTTGCAACTCAGGACAAGCCAACGGTGCTGGCGTCTCAGCTGGAGAGACACATGGAGCAGGAGGAACAGATGGAGGTGGAGCAGAGCGAGCTGGGGAAAGAAAAGTCAGTTTATGCATTTCCAACTGAAGAAGGAGCTGAACCTCAGAGTGAAGAATCCCAGTCAGAGCAAGATGCAGATGCAGCTGAATCTCAAAAGGAGAAGAGCACAGCTGATGGTCAGCTTGAAGATGCTGCAGCCATGTTGAAATCTGAGGAAGAGGAGGCCGAATCCCAGACTATTGGAAGGGACGATGCAGCTGAGTCTGAGGACGAGGGGAACAGAGTGGAAGCTCAAACAGAGGAGGAAGATGCAGCTGACTCTCACACTGAAGACGATGCTGCACCCAAGTCTCAGTCTGAGGAAGAGGAGGCCGCAACAGAGCCTCAAACTGAAGAAGAAGAACGTGAGGGTGACTCTCAGACTGAAGAAGGTCAAAGTGGAGTTGATTCGCAGCCTGAGGAGGACGTTACAGCCGGGTCTCAGTCTGAGGAAGAGGAGTTTGTACCAGACTCTCAAACTGAAGAAGTAGATAAAGCTGTTGATTCTCAGTCTCCGGAGGACGTTGCAGAATATCAGAGTGGTCCAGAGGCCCCTGCAGCCCATTCTCGATCTGAAGAAGCGGACGATGTGGCTGATTCTCAACTTGACAACGAGCATGATGGCGAGCAGGAGGAGACAGATGTTCAGCAGACATCAAAACAGCTGGAACGTGACTTGGAACACATCAGTCGAAGGGCTCATCGCTCAGAGGGCGGCCTCATTATGCCCGTCACAGAGGCAGGGGGAGATTTTGCAGACGCTACAGAGGCAGGTGAGGACGAAAATCTCGATGTGACTAACAACTATTGTTATGATAAATCTGTGAACGAGAGCAAAGCAGCAGGGCCCACATTTGAAAATCTGGATCCACAAATAATGTGGCATTCTGGCACAATAAACAAATTAAACCACTGATCAATTTTCAGAATTGTTGGTAATTAAATTTCTGTGCATTTACTAATTAATTGGTTTACTATTTTTTTCAGTTCTAGTCAGAATCATAATCACTTTATTGCCAAGTAGATTTCCACATACAGATTTGCTTTAGTGTATTGGTGCATAACACAGTCAGAGAAAGTGAAACTATATATACAAGCAATTGTTGCAAAAATCAAGAGATTTAAAATGTTATAGAATACATTTATAGTAAATAGTTAATACTGTTTTGTTGACAGTTAAAAAAACTTTGACTAGAGTGTCAATGATTAATCAATTAGTTGTCAATTATTAAATTAATCACAAACTAAATTATTTATCTATTTCAGCTATTTTTTTTTTTTTTACAGGAAACCACCCCCACCCCCCTCAAAATTCCGGTGTCATAAATGTGAATATTTTTGGGTTTCTTTATTTCTCTATGGCACTAAACTGAACATTTTGAGTTGCAGACAAAGCAAGACATTTGAGGACATCATCTTGGGTCTCAAACACTGATCCACATTTCCCCCATTTTCTGGCATTTTATAGAACAAACAAATAAGTGGTTAATCAAAAAAATAATCAACATATCATGCAACAGTGACACTAACTGTTAGTTGCAGCCCTTACATTGGCTGTGTGGCATATTTTATGGTTGTAGTGTTAAGTGAAACAAAGCCATAAACTAATAGTTGAGGTTGGACTGAAATATAATTACAAATATTGCTATACTTCCCAGCTCTTAATAAACTGTGTAATGCATGTCAAGGAATTTTAAAGCTCTCTTTGTTGTTGTTTGTGTGTAGGATGGTCTGATAGAACGTCTAAAGCACACACCAGACTGGAAATGGAAAGCCAAGACGGCGATCAGCTTCATTCAGGGATCCCTGACTCGGCCGAGTTCTCAAACCAAGAACAGGCCGATGCCTCTTACACAGAGGCCGAGTCTGACGCTGATAAAGAGAACGCGTTTACTCTCCCGGAGGTGACGCCTGATATTGAAGACATTCCCCAGGACCCTGCTGAACAGGACCCTGCTCAACAGGGGGAGGAGTGGGAGGATGAAGAAGATGATGAAGAGGGTGGTGGTCAGTCTCTCTTTGTGTGTGTGTGTGTATGTGTGTGTTATTTAAAAAAAACAAAACAGAAAGAATACGAGTATGTTTTATTTTCTTCAATCTCCAGAGCTCCCGAGCAAGACTCCAGCGTTTGTCAAACAGAAAATACACTTTTTTCCGGCCGATGCTCAGGCTTCACCTTCTGTTTTTAAGAATGTTCAAGCCAGGTAAGTTAGACCAAAAACTGACATTTTTACATGACAATAAATATTAAAAATGGAGCCAGGTGGATAAAACATTGTCCAACCAGAATTTCAGATATATAGTTAAAAAAAAATTCTGCATATTTTTAACTTGTGTGTCTCTCCAGAAGGCGATAATAAGGTCCATTGGTTTTTGTAGGTTTTATCATCTTTTCTGTAACTGACAGGTTCCTTTAATATCTATTATTCCAGCAACAGTACAGGTCAAGCTTTTCCTGCACCCAAACAAAAGCAGGTGAAACAGAGGAGGAAACGGCCAGCTAAAAAGGAAGCAGGCTTTCCCAAAACCTATCTCATGGGTGTGTTCAAGCACTTTGCAAAAACAAAGGTTTCTGCAGATGTGTACCCTGTCCTACAAGAAATGTAAGTACTGTTTTTGAGTCTTTAAATGTATTAATCAAAAAGCTGGTTGCCTATGATGTTTTTTTTTTTTTCTTTGTAATATTGTGAGGTCATGGATTTCTACCTGTACATTATAATTCACTGTCTTTAACAGAATGGATAAATACTTTGACCGGCTGGCGGAGGACTTGGAGACGTACGCTGCTCATGCAAAGAGAAAAACCATAGAGGCTGAAGATGCTGAGCTGCTGTTGAAAAGGTAGGTGTGCTTCAGTCAGTTTGCAAATGGTCATTACTGAGTTTTTATGATCAAAAAGTTTTTAGTTTGACATGTAACCACCAGTTTGCACTGTCATTTTAAGTCCACTAACTAAAACTGCTTGTTTTTGTCACTGACAGACTGAGATTATTAGAAATGTCACCATTATAAAAAGCATCCGTACATATAAATCTTAAGGTTTAAGAGTAAGATCCTTTTTGTTTTATCCAGAAAGTGCCCCAAATTGCCATACCCAAACCCACCAGACTTCTTTTAAATAAAAATTAATTGTATCATATATAGAGCATACACCTTCTCTTTCCAATCAATAGAGTATAACAGGCACGCTGAT
>NW_024616684.1:0-2280 GCF_008729295.1 Plectropomus leopardus
TGTGTGTGTGTGTGTGTGTGTGTGTGTGTGTGTGTGTGTGTGTGTGTTCGCCTGAGTGACGTCATCGAATGTGCAGAAATATGTCTTTTTCGACAATGAATTTCAATATGACTGTTCTCTGGTGAGCAGAGAGTTCTGCCAAACACATACACCCTCTAATATTTCAGACTGGTGTGTTTGGACAGTGGAATGTTACAGCTCTACTTCTCCGCTGTTAATCAGTTCAGTGAAACATATTTGAGGGATTTTATGATCTGTTTTTGAACTCGAATCAGTGGAAGTTTACCCTTTGAAACCTGGAGCAACCTCACTTTTCTTGTGCTCCTTTCAGATGCCTTTCACAAGTATTTAACCCAATGAGCCCTGAGCATATTGATTTCTTTCAAAAACATGGGAAAAAGGCAATGAGCAAATTGGTAAGAAATATTGCACAAATTGCAAGACATGAGAAGCAAAATGATTTAAACGCTAGGGTAAAACTAAAATATATTTGTCATAATTACATATTTAAACTTTGTTTCTTGTCATAGTCACTGTTGTGCCGGTTATTAAAAATTAGTCACTAGTTACAGTCACTAGTTACCTTTCTGAAAGTATTTGAATTATTTTACCAATTACTGCATATTAAATTAATTAATTACATGGTAAAGTAACTTTTGTGCTACTTTGAAATATTCAGTCATCTTTTTAGTGCACACAGCTGTATTATTTTAGTATTTCTGTGCGGCAACAATAGGGAAAAGACAACTCACACATTTGATCTCTGATTGTATCCTTTGTCACTATATTGATCAGTGTTGAGAAGTTACTTTTGAAATTGACTAGTTACAGATTACTTGCTACTATGTTAGAAAGGTAAAAAGCACTGTAATGACTTGAATTACTTCATCAAAGTCATGTAACTTAATAGATTTGATCATTTTTCTAAGAAATGCCCCAAATTGAGCAGAAAAGCTGAAAAATGCCTGTAAACATGTTGTGCCAAAACAAAACATTCTAGCACATCAAAAAGATGCAAAGCAACAGCATGAATGTTTTATTCTAAATGTTAACTTTTTATCCCAAAAACATAGTTGCATGTAACCCCTCTGCAATCAGCAACATTTTGACTAGTAACTGTGATATGATTTCACATTGGATTGACCATGGCTTAGAGGAAGAGCAGGTCTTCCTGGAATTGGAACGATGGCGGTTCGAGCCCCAGCTCCTCCAGTCTACATGTGGAAGTATCTTTGTGCAACATACCAACCCTCAAATTAGTGTGTGTGTGTGTGTGTGTGTGTGTGTGTGAATGGTTACTGAGCAGCAGGTGTCACTGGTAGCCTCAGCCACCAGTGTATGAATGTGTGTATGAACAGGTCAATGTGACTCGTGCTTTGAGAAATCAAAAATGACTAGAAAAGTGCTATACAAGTGCAGGTCCATATATTATTTACAATATTCCCAGTTACTGTAACTGATTATAACTACATGTAGCTTCTCAAAGTAAGTACTAGAGCAAAAAAACACAGTAGATATGTTCTGATAGGCTTGTATGTTTGTATGTTCCAAAATGTTGTGAAGTAGAAGTATAAAGTAGCAAAAAAGTTAAATACTGATGTAAAGTACAAATACTTTAAAAATGTATGTAAGTATGTTGTTCAAGTGAATGTAATTAGTTAGATGCTGCCATTGCTAAGGACACTGTTGCAGCTCAAGATATGACCACTGGAGAGTTGTAGTGTAGGTTTCTCCCCCCATGGTGAAGCATGTAAGGGGAGTCCCCTCATTTTGGATGATGAATTTCATGGCTGTGTGACCTTACATCACAACACCCATAAAACCCCGGGAGACTGGCTGTGTTTGTTTGCTATGATCAAGAAAAAAGTAACAAAAAACGAGCCTATATAGATTTCAGTAATTGTAAATGCGCTATTTGAATTTTAAAAATTAACATTTCTAAGCAACTGCCAAAACTAGTGGAATTATAGTTATGTTTTATTTTTAACGTGTTACCTTGCTGAGAGCTACTCTGCTAATAGTATTATAACTCTGAATGCTGTCACAAAAATGTTCATATGTTTTGGAGGTTATAAGTCAGACAAATATTGAGTCACCTTAAACCTTTACACTACCATCACATTAATTATAAAAATTGACAATAACTGCTTTTAAATTTTTGTAGTTATACCAAGAACCTTTTTGTGTGTGTGAGAGAGAGAGATTTCCTGCTGTGTACCTTCCTCCTTTGAAAGCCCTGTCATCTGGTTGCCTGCCAACCACAAGATGATAATGATGATG
>NW_024616685.1:0-4863 GCF_008729295.1 Plectropomus leopardus
TTACACTCACCACAGATTACAACTACAAAAAAATATGTGAGGTTATCATTTTCAAAAACTGCATGAGAACATTTTCCTCAAACAAAGACCACAACACTGGGAGTCCTTGTATATGGTTTAATAAAAATAAGGAACAGGGAAAGGCTTGCAGAAGACAGGGAGCTGGCTCAGGATGAGGGTGCTGTCTTGGTGCAGGGAGTCTCCAGGCTCCCTTGAATCCTGTGTAGCTCTTTTGCTGAAAGAGCGAGGGAGAAAAGGACAGGAGAGAGGGTTAGACATGCCTATAAAGGCCTTCAGTGGGAAAATTTTTTCTCCCCTTTAACTCATTAATTTTAGATTAAAATTATTTAAGAGCAGGGCATTGTAAATAAACAGGCTTTCAGTGGCAAACGATATGTGTACAGTACAGTGTCCTAACATTAGCCTACTCTGTTAGCATGTCTGTTATTGCTTCATACGTAAATCTACTAATTTAACGGGGGATAATCCAATATCATGCTTTGATGCACATGTTTATTTAGCTAATATATGCTGATAATATAAAAAAAACGACTATTTAGATATCTTACCCTATAGAAGCCCATCACAAATGGTCTTCTCTGCTGTAACTTCACTGCACTGCTAGCAATTAATGCTACTTCCGGGAACTATTGAGATGCTCCATTTTCAGCCATTGCTGTGAAAAAAACGGGCGACTCTCTTAAAGGGCTCTGCACGTGGTCAAGGATATTTCTTCCTCTAGTGTAGCAAGAATGTGAGGAGCCACTGGCTGCTGCATCTGCATGTGCTGCCGTCATCATAACAAGTCATTACGCTTTACCATGTACCTCTTTTGCCCAATCCTAACCACCTGTGCCTTTGTTGCCTAATCCTAATCATGTGCTTTTGTTGACTTCTGGTGTTAGTGGCCATGTGCATTTCTTGCCTAAAGATAACCACATGGTTTTGTAACATAATCCCATGTGCCTTTGTTGACATCTCAAAATTGGTATATAAGATGCATTATGCATATCATTAGATGCAGAAGGATGTGCAGAAGTCCACTGACAAAGCGGCAATATATGACAACTTGAGTTGAAAATGTGTGAAAAGTTCTATGTCATTCATTTATGGTGGATGCAGAGGACAACGTATCCTCACACAACTGTCTGTATGATATCTTACAATTTAGCGCTCCATGAATGACATTACATTATTAACCTAAAGTTATGCAAGTAGTGCAAAATTATGGAGGTTAGGTTTGGTAAGTAAAGTTATTGTGGTTAAGTTTAGGAAATAAGCATGGTGGAGACATAGAGTCAAAGTTCACATGGTTCCAAATACTGGTCTCCCAAAGGGAAAGTCCACCTCCCCCACCTGCCTCCCTACTGGACTGCTTTGAACAACACCCTTTTACTAAATCTCCACAGTGCATTGGTCACATAATTATAGCATTACAAAATGTGGGCTATGGCTGAATTACTGCTTCATTTCCTGCTCTCCTGAGGGTGCTGCCTTGCCTTTTAGTTGCCTTCAGTGTTGCCTTTTCTCGGCTTGTAAGTCTGTCACCACTTAAGGGCAGTCTATGTAAGGGTGCAGTGTCTTCCTGACTCCCTCCTGCTCTTTGCTTCAGGCATCTTCCTGGTCGCCTTGCTTCCTCTTTCCTGCAGGTAATGTAGCAGTAGCTGCATTGTTTGACTGAAAAAGTGATTTATCTGGCTCGCTGTTTTATTAAGACGCTTTTGCCTGTTTGTTGCTGCACATATCACCGATCCTATCCCCGTGTTAATGGCTCGTGGGCCATTCTCCAGGTCAGCATTGTGATGTTCCTCTACCACTGCTCAAGCATGAATCTCCTCTCCCTCAGATGGTCACCAAAGCAGCCTGATCGATATGTATGCCTTCTGGCAATTCAGGCAACTTGCTCCACTTTATAGTCTGATATAGTGATCAAGTACGTTTACACAGAACGTGGAACATCACAATGATTGGGATTAGCCACCAAAGTCACATTTAGTTTGGTTCAGGCGAAGGAGGGACATGGTAAAATGTAGCAAAAAACCTCACATCCACAGGGGAAGCTCTGGACTCCTGCATTAAAGTCAGGTGTTTGTGAGATCGATCTACCTCCCCTACAAGCACACTCATGCTCCTTGTATCACATTATTCCTGGTATTCCAGGTGTTATTACCTGACACTGTCTTTCCACTTTACATGTGCATGCAATCAATTCCGTGTTCTCAGGTGACGCCACCAGTTCACATTGCATGTGGACATGTCTGGTGCTGTCTGGCCATCCTCCGACGTTAAATAAAAAAAATGCCTGAATAAAATAAAATTCTGAAGTCATTAAATATTGCTGCTTTGACAGTGCCTTTGGTGAACAATCCTGATGCCAAAAGGCATCTTTTGCATCTGCCTGATATGCCCCTGGACTGCATCAGCTGAGAATGTGACCATACAGTACTGGTCAAGGTGTTATTTTACACCACTGAATGGCATCTGCTGCATTCGTATGAAACGCTGGCGAGCAGCATCTGTCAAGAACATGACTGGACGGAAATTGTCTTAGGCACCCAGCATCAGGCTGAAATGCTGTTGGTAATAACATAATATATGGAGTGCGAGGGTGCCTATAGGAGCAGTCAGGAGGGGTCCAACAAACCCTGGACTTTAATGTGGGAGTCGGATGTTCATGTTTGAATGCAATGTCTTTTTTCTACACTTTACCATGCGCCACCTTCACCTAATCCTGACCATCTGTTCTTGCATATTTTTGTTGATGTCCCGGGTTGGTTACCATGTGCTTTTTGTTACCTAAACATGACCACGTGCAGCATCATCCCACAATGTGCTTGTGTTGACATCACAGTAGTGCCATCACAAAACATAAATAGCAGATCCAAAAGAATACCTAGACCATAATATGTAGACACAGAAGTTTACTGCAAAACGGTAACATTTGACCACTTGAGATGAGAATGTCAAATGTACAGTGTGATATATGGCATTGTTTTGTCGGCTGCCATTTCTTAAAATCAGGGTCAATTAATAAAAACATTGCCGTTATCAATGACAGCTTGGCTTAATAAAAAACTGTAGGTTTGTGCAGGATGTCGCATGTGGTGCTGGGGATGTCTCTCTCTGATCAGTCAGTGTTCTGCAGTGTTTGAACTCCACTTTTTAGTATCGGCTCAGCTCACTTCGAACCGTAACTAACATGGTAGCAAAAAAGTGCCAGATACTACCACAACTTTTGCTGATGGAAAGCAAATGAGTCAATCAAAGCAGAGTTGTGCTCGACCATGCAGTGGAAATGCACCATAATGCACCTTTAACGGCATCTACTGTTTCTTTTCAACTGTCTCTGTGAGATCTATTAATCTTTTGTGGCATCAAGTTTGACTACAAACTCAATAAATTATTATATCAGATTTGAATACAGTTAGCTGTTTGTCAGTTTTGCATTCTAGATTCCCAACAAAAAGTCTCAGTCATATTAACTCTGCTGTACATCAGAATTATCACCAGCAGTAACATTTTATGCTGCTGGCACAGAGCATCCAGCAGCAGAGAGGACATTAACGCTGTCTGCTGTCTTCAACTGGTTTTGTTGTAAATCTGATCTACTGATCTACTAACCCTAGAAACATTTTTCATTTCAATTGCAAGGAAAGTTTCTACACTCAAGAAAAGCGGACTGGGTGTCTGTTACATTAACAAAAGTGTAACATGGAACTTCTATCATATAAATTCATGTTTTGTGGATGAACATTTTTAAATCATGTAGTTTTAGCATGACATGCAGCAACGTACTAGATTCATTTATGTCAAAACAACCTAATTCTAAGGGGTTAAGACAGCCAAGCGTTTCTGATTACCACTCCAAAACAGAAGGTGGCAGTAATGCGCCAATAACACAGGTCCTAAATAGGAGTGTGCCTCTCTCTTCCAAATTCCTCGGTGTGTAAAGGTAGTGAACTAAGCCCCCAGGAAGTGCGCCACCCTCTGAAGCAAAATTTACATAGTGGCTGAAAGTGAAATTACAGCGTCACGTGATGCACACTGGCCCAGAAAGGCTTTTCCCCATTGGTTAACATTGAGAGACCTCTTTAAATCACTGGATATTTTTTTTTGAGACATGTTGACTTTTCAGAACGCATTTTTTTATAGCCATTATTAAAAACAATATGTCCTAAAGACGTAAAATGCACTATTTTCCGAATCAAGATTTGGAATTCGGTGTTTCTCCAGACATAAAATGAACACGCATCGGACCCGCGGGACTCGTGAACGTGCATGTAACTCTTGGAGTCCCTGACACAGCACAGGCTTCGTACCAGCTGTAGCAGGGCCGTGCAGAGACCTTTGAAGGGGCAGGTGCTCAAAGTTTAAACGGGGCACATGGAGCACCTACTTGAAGCACCATAGAGAAACATACCTTACAGTATAGCTGGTTAAATGGTAGCAACCTATATTCATAAAGAATGTAACATGGACTCAACATACATCACTGTCCTCTCCTTGCGAGGCATCTCTGCAGAATGAAATATGACGAAGATGAACTACAATCTGATGCACATAAAACACACACACGCACACAGAGTGACATTTCATACCTTCTCAAGGCATATACTCTATAACCAACATCAAATTGCTCCATGGTGCTGATTCGCAGCACTAGTAATTAAGTAAAAATGAATCTAATGATATAAAAATCATGTATTTTGATGTATTTGGGCTTTCATTCAGTTTGACTGACAGCAAAGTTATAAAAGTTTATAAAACTACATTTTATACTAATGCATAATATATTTAGTTTGTGTGTATACAACTAGAAACAAGTAGTGTACTGATATGTTTAAACAAGAGGTTGAGAAAATC
>NW_024616686.1:0-3928 GCF_008729295.1 Plectropomus leopardus
GTGTGTGTGTGTGTGTGAACGGTGTGTGTGTGTGTGTGTGTGTGTGTATGTGTGTGTGTAAACGGTATGTGCGTGTGCGTGTGTGTGTTTACTGTCATTCATTTCTGTCTGACTGGATGAACTTTCATTCTCCGTCAGATTAAATCGCGTTTGAGTTTTTGGAGACTAAATGTAATTTGGCTAAAGTCTGTTAAAGTTAACATGAAGTTAGAGTGAGCTCCGCCTCTCTGGGTCTCCCGCCGGCTGCTTTGAGAACAAACAGCCGACGGCGGGGCTCACTCAGCGGCTGTAAACACACCGACCTCTCCGGCTGTCGCAGTCCCTCCTGCCCGGCCTGCTGCAGCTCCTCTCGGGGTCACTCCTCCTCCGGAGCCGCTCTCCGCACGGCGGACAGGCCGGGCCGCCGCCGGGCTGCCCTTCCGAGCACGCCGAGCACCTCTTCGCCTCGTTCTCCGACGGGCCGGACCCGGACCCGGACCCCGCTCCGGGCCCGGAGCCGGAGCCGGAGCGGTGCCTGCCGGCGGCGGCGCTGGCCGGTGAGCCCGGCCGTTCGGCGGACCCTGCGGTCGCCATCTTCCCTGGTGATCTTCTCTCTCCGCTCTCACAACAAACCCCGCCCTCCGCCGCCGGAACAGCGCGAGCCAGCAAACACTGGACGCGCGTGCAGCCCGCCAACCGCGGAGCTGCAGCCCTTCAAAATAAAACGTTTATATATATATTTCTTAGGGCCGTCAAACGATCGATACGTTGAATCTCGATCAATTACAGAATTTCAACAGTTAACCCGAATTAATCGCATTTTAAATCACGTTTTAATTCCATTATTTTGCAGTTTGCAAGTCCATATTGCCAGGGTAAGGCAGTTCTTAACAACAACAATAATTATTATTATAATTATTATACATTTTATTTGCAGAGCGCTTCTCAAGGTACTTACAGACACTTTAAGTGTTAAAAAAGGTCAAACAACAGGAAACACTATCATATGTCTGAGTGGGCACATCTGTGAAGAGACACACACATTTTCTGAGAAAATGCCCAATGAGTTTTATTTATATTTATCATAATTATGTATTTAAAGTCAGTCACAGAATGATTTATATTTCTTCAGTTTTTTTCCCAGTCAATTTCGTTGTTTTTTTTTTAAATATTTTTTTTAAATGATTTTTGTATTTTTTTTTATTGTGATTCCTTGTTAGTTTACTCATCGCATGTTTTTGAAACATATCAAGCCAGTTTGCTCGGGGTTCAAAGGGTTAACGGTTTCATGGATTCACATTTCTGAAAATTGGGACGAACACACCTGAGTTTTATTGTGAAAGGGTTTGTTTTCAGCGGCAGCAGAGTGCAGCGCCGGAACCGGAAACAGATCTCACCGTCGAGGAAGAAAGGGGAGGAATAACAACAATGGCGGCGCTGTAGAGGAGAAGCCGAGAGAGCTCGGACAGGTAACAAGACCTGGATTTAACCTGAAGTTCATTATTATCTAACGATGATTAAACGGAAGTGAGTTCAGAGCGGAGGGCGCGAAGCGTCAGTGAGGCCAAACGGCCCAAAAATACCCGTTTAACTTTAATCGTGTTAACTTTAATAAGACGCGCGTTTGTGCCGAAATATTTCTGACATCTGCGGGATTTAACGGCACGCGGCTGACGTCAGTGCAGATTTTTAGGTGATTCCCGCTTTGTTGTTTTTTTATTATTTTTTGTGCGTATTTGTAAGTAATTTTTGGTTTGTTTGGGCTTTTTGGTGAATAATTTCAGTTTTTTTGTCTTTGTGTTTGTGTTTTTTTGTTTCTTTGGAATAATTTCAAGTAATTTTCTCGTTTGTTCATTTATTTATTTCACATATTTTATTTTATTTTTATTTTTACAGATGTTTTTTACTTGTTTTTGGGCCAAGTTCTTGTTTCAGATCAGATCTCTTTGGGTTTTGGACCTTTTGTCACACAGAAATATTTACTGGTCTCATTCCAGTCCTGGTCTCTTGGTCTCCTGGTCTCACTCCAGTCCTGGTCTCTTGGTCTCCTGGTCTCTTGGTCTCCTGGTCTCGTTCCAGTCCTGGTCTCCTGTTCCGGCTCCGGTGCCTGATGGGGGGCAGCAGTAGGCCGGTGGTTGAGGTGGTCCGTCTGGGCCTGGTCTCCTACCAGGAGGCTCTCCGGCTGCAGCAGGTCTACGTGGACCGGCACCGGTCCGGTCCGGCTCACGCTCTGCTGCTGTGTCAGCACCCGCCGGTCTACACCACCGGGATCCGCCACAAGCCGTACCCCGCCCCCTTCCTGGACCGCCTCCGCCTGCTGGGGGCCGACGTGCACCGGACCAACCGCGGAGGACTCATCACGTTCCACGGCCCGGGACAGCTGGTGTGCTACCCGGTCCTGCACCTGGCCGGCTTCAAGAAGGTCTGAACCGCTTAGTTGTTGGTTTCGTGTCGCCGTCACATGATGTTAACGTGCGCTCGTCCTCCCAGAGCGTCCGCTGGTACGTCTGCGAGCTGGAGAGGACCATCATCTCCGTCTGCAGCAGGTTCGGCGTCCAGGCGTCCACGTCTCCGCACACTGGAGTTTGGGTCGGAGACAACAAGATCTGTGCCATCGGTACGTCCACACGGCGTCCTCAGTCCACTGATCAGTCCCTCTGATCACCAAAATAAACATTTTTGAAAGAAAATAAAATCACCAAAGATTTTAAAATGGAAAAAAAGCCAAATGAAATAATTTTTTTTAAAAAAAAGAAAAATCAGAAATAAAAAACATCACCAAAAAGTTTAAAAGAAAAAAAGTTTCCAAAAAAAATTACATTTTTTTTTTAAATGCCCCAAATTCTGAATGAGCATACAGCAAATTTTGAAAGAAGAAAAAGCCAAAAACTTGACAGAAAACAAAAACATTTTGATGGAAAAAACTGGAAGCATTTTTGAAATAAACAAAAATTCTAAAAATTCCTTCTAAAAAAATGCCAAAAAAACAAAGAAATTGACAAAACGTGGGGAAGTAAAGTGCCAAAAAATGAAAAGGAAAAAAAAATCCAAACACTTTGAAATATAAAAAAAGAACAAAAAACCAACTTTGTGCTGTTTTGTGGTGTTTCTGCAGGAATTCACTGCGGCCGATACGTCACGTCTCACGGTTTGGCTCTGAACTGTAACACCGACATGTCGTGGTTCACGCACATCGTGCCGTGTGGCATCGAAGGAAAAGGAGTGACGTCGCTGAGCGCCGAGCTGCAGAGAGACGTCAGCGTGGAGGAAACCATCCCTCACCTGCTCGACGCCTTCGGCGATCACTTCAACTGTCGGTTGACTGACGCCTGAGCAGGACGGCGGAGCGTCGTCGGCGTAGAAACAGACTTCATAGATCAGAGCTCCGCTGACGCTGACGCTCCGTTTGACTCTTTCTACATTGGTTTGGTCTCCGAGCGTCCAGAACAGACGCGACGGGATCCGTGTCATCGACAGAAAGAGCCGTAACCCTTCTGTTGTTGACACGCTTTATTCTGAACGCAGCTGGAGGTATCTGCGATTTCTCGTGTGAGCTTCAGAGTCCACTTTGTTTTTTTCGAGTTTTTTTTTCTGTTTACATCACAGATGAAGGAGTTTTAACGGGAAACCACTAAATATCATCAAAGCCATCCCTAAATTTACTCCTTAACCGAGGTCCTTCAGGGTGGAAGTGATCCATCTTAAGGGTTGTTTTTAACCCTTTAAAACCCTTTAAAACTAAGACTCCTCATTATACTATAGTCCATTAACTTTCTCCTTAAATATCTATTTAAAATAGCGGATGACAGCGGTGGGTTAAAAGTTTGACGGCGATGAGAAGAAACACGGCGGTTTTTACATTTCTGTGTCCACATCTGTTCAATAAACAGCTGGAACTTCTGTTTTGGTGTGTGGACGAGTCTGCTGGCTGTATGTACGAGGACGTTGT
>NW_024616687.1:0-2499 GCF_008729295.1 Plectropomus leopardus
TAAGTCAAGTCAATTTTATTTATAGAGCCCATTATCACAAAACATGGTTTTCCTCAGAGGGCTTTACAGCAGGCACCATCCCTCTGCCCTCAGACCCTCAGATCAGCTGAGGAAAAACTCCCGAAAAACAACCCCTGTAAGAGAGGGGGAGAGAGGAGGAAACCTCAGGAGGAGCAGCAGAGGATGATGAGGGATCCCTCTTCAGGACGGACAGATGAGCGATAGATGTCGTAAATAACAAATGAAACAAAAAGGGGGAAAAGGAAAGAGAAAGAGAGGGGGAGAGGGGGAGAGAGGGGGAAGGAATAGATACTAAATAAATATGAAAGTAAATTCATCTCAAACATGCACTTCAACTCTTTGTGTTTTAGTAAATAAATAAATCCAAAACAAATATAAAAATAAGCACAACACTGGAAACAAACACTTTTAAAGTTTTTAGTCAATAAATAAATCCAAAATGAATAAATGAATATAGAAATTTAAAAAAAATCCATTTCAAACACACAAGTCAACACTTACTTAAACATTTTAGTAAATAAATAAACCTAAAATAAATAAACACAAAAACAAAAATAAATAAATAAAATAAATAACATATTAAAGGTATCTTAGTAAGTGAATAAATTAGTCCAAAATAAAAAAATTAAAAATATATATATATCCACGTCAAATCACAGTATAAGAACACTAGATGAAGCTGGCAGTGATTTACCGAGAAAAAAGTTTAAATGCAACACTTTTACTTTTGCTCCCAGTTTTCAGTCTGCTCCTGCAGAGTTGCGTCCTGCAGAGTTGCGTCCTGCAGAGTTGCGTCCTGCAGGCGGATCGGTGGGCGGCGAAACGTTACAGATTCCAATGTGCTGACATCATACAGTGACATAATCTGAGCGCTGAGTTATTGTGGTGGATAAAATCTGCTGAGAGTAAATCAAACTGTACAACGTTTGTAATCATCAGCAGCACCGAGTCAAACCGCACAGAAACCGACAGATAAAGATAACGACATGACTGTGCATAATAAAGCATTTATTAAGTGTTGATAAACTGCTAATTCATGTTGCAGAAGGAATTAAAGTGAAGGGTTTTTAGATTTTTCCAGCGTTTTTTTTGTAGCCTGCAGAGAGAAAAAAAACACTTAAGACAGCAGGAGAGAAAAACATGGCTGCAGGCTGAACACACACACACACACACACACACACACACACACACACACACACCTCTTAACATCATACTTTCACAAGCCTTCACTCGCTCCGAGCATGCTCACATTGCACCTCACTGTGCTACTCTGTGTGTGTGTGTGTGTGTGTGTGTGTGTGTGTTAAGGCGGTCCTGCAGGATGAAGCGCGTTCACACTGAGCTGCTGAGTGCATCAGGTTCAGCTCCACCTTTAGCAGCTGACTCAGTGTTTATGAGTCTGAAACAAACCGTGTTTTTTTTAATATCTGCACCACCACAGTATAAATATGGCAGAAAAATATTTAGTATGTCTGAGTACACAGTATTTAGGAGTACACAGTATGTCAGATGCAGAATGCCAGAAATTAGGGCTTGACCAAAATTGGTTTTACAAGGGCGATACCGATACCAATTATCAGTAGTTAATGAGAACCAAGGGGGAGACTCGGAGTTGGGAGAAGGGTATTCTGGGAAATGGAGTTTCAGGGTTGTTTGTCCTGAGCTCACATTGTTGCTGTTTTGAAGTGTGAGTCAGCGGACTCTTCGTCTTGTTATTCCTGCACATCCACAGTGTGACTTATTCATTGTTTAACCCTTTGAAACCAGAGCTAATTGGCTTGATTTCTTCCAAAAATATGGAGAGACAGCATGAGCAACAGAAGAACTGTACAAGAAAATTTCCTAAAAATAAGCAAAAACGAAACAAAAGCAAACACACAAAACAATGGAAAAGTAAAAAACAAACAAACATGCTAACAAAAGGAAAACTGCACAAAAAATAAAAAATGTATAAATCAATGCTGCTGTTAATCACATATCCTGGGCTGTGATAATAAAAAAATCGACTTTGTGGTATATTGAAAATAATATAGTGGCATCATGACAACAACCTGGCATTTAAAGGGTTAAACTTCTGAAAATCTCTATATATTTAATATTTATTTTTAGGACTGATTGTTGGTTAAAAAATAACTCAATAAAAGTACAAAATCATATTAATGTATAATATTTTTTAAAGCGTGTGTGTGATATGAAAGTGTGCCCTAAAAGGTTAAAGTTCATTTAAAAAACAATATTCTGTGGGATTTAAGTCGTAATTCTTCAAAAAAAATGATCTGATAATCTCTGAGATTATATTGGTAAATTGACAAGAAAAAATGTTTATTAAAAATCGTAACATTTTGAGAAAAATTCTCAATATTCTTTTAGATTTAATTAGTAAATTCACGAGTAACAAAACTTTGATTTATTAATTTCATAAAACGCAAAGTGACAAAGATCTGGCCAAAGTGAAAACATCCTGGTTGTTATCTGTGC
>NW_024616688.1:0-3952 GCF_008729295.1 Plectropomus leopardus
TTATCGCGCGATAAGAATCCCGCGTTAACGCAGCACGTTAACGCCGTTAACGGCCTAGCACTAATATGTAAAGTATGTGGAAGCGGTCACAATTCAAAGTGGAGTGGGTTGAGGAAAATTTGAAGTTCTTCGCCATATGTATAAATGGGGACAAGATGTTGAAATAGGCTGAATAATATAAGTATAAATAGTTTACATGAAACATGAACATGAACATGAAAAGTTACAGCACCCATGTCCTGAAGGAGCTGAACTATGATAGTTTAATGGTTTCAATAACTTAGAGTATGCAGGAGTGGCGAGCCAAAAATAAAACAAAACTGTGTAGGCACAAATCTGTGCTTAAACCGTGCGTACTCACGTTTTATGCAGAAATCTGTGATTCATCAGTATTTTCTTACCTGAATTTGTTCGGACTCTGCCAACAAATTTAGAACTGCGTTAGACCATGAGTACGCACAATTATTGAACATCCAGCTGTCATAGAGAATGTAAGCCAACACTTTTTAACTCAATGCAGAGCATATTAAAACCACATTCATTAGAAAAAGTATTTAATGGACAATATCTACAACCATTTATTAACTAATTTACCAGTAAAGGCACTTATTTCATCCTCTGCCTTCTATCCTCATCAATTATCGCCATAAATAAAATATTCCTTGATAAAAAACAACAGTCCCAGGCCCAGCTTACAGTGGAGTATATGAGACTTGAATCTGCCTGTATTGATGGCTACTCTCACCAATACTGGTGCCATGAAATTAAAATACTTATTATTATTATTAATTTACTGTTATTATTATTATTCTTATTAACGGGGCATAGAAATTTCGGATCTCCCTCCGAGCAGGTGTTAAGATCTCGTTTCTAACCCTGCTGGAAGAGACTGCAGCCTGTAGGTTGAGCAGCCAGCACATCAGAGATCAAACAGCTGATCAGCCCTTACATTCACAGACACTCACTGACAGTCCCACACTGGTGTGTGCGGCCTTAATATATGCATATATGCGCAGACACGAGAGAGAGACCCCCCCCAGCTACATGGCCAAAAACTATTGACCCGTTTAGCTCCGAGTTTAAATCAATAAACTTTGAGTACTCACACTAACAAAGTTGCATGCTCCGAGCGTGGCGGGCTGGTGGCTAACCAGCAAGGCAATTCCTTCCTTCCTCGGTCCCGTCGGAGCTCCCAGGCTTTGTCCGGGTCACCTGGAGCTCTATCTGCGAAGCGTCCCTCAGAGGCGGCTAAGCTAGTTAGCCCGAGAGGCTAATTCCACATTATCGGCAATGCTTTGATAGTTACTGAGCCACTCACAGCGCACACTCCCTGCTTGTCACTGGTCAACAGTCCAAAATGTGTTTTGGACTGTTTCAAAAACAATTGACACCGAATTTATTATATTTTTCATCCATTTCTGGCTGGCTACCCTCAGACATCCGCTAGTCAATTACATTTGCTCATTTCCTCCCATTTACAATAGCTCCATCCACTGAGCAGCTCTCTTAGGAACGATCAAGGCCCCGCCCACCTAGCGAGCTTCTCTCTAGCCCCGCCCACCGGTCAATCACATTACAGGAGAAAAGGAGGAGAAAAATAGGAAAGACTGGAAATGACCAATAACATATAAAAAAATTAAATTGTGCTCTGATTACTCCATTGATACACAGATATAGAAACATATATGACACATGTATACATGTCTGTGTATTACTCAGCATTTTCCCCCAGTCTGCAGTCACGGTCACCCTAACAAATATCTATATATTATAATAAACATTGCCTAAGATGTGAGATGTAGAGAGTCTGCACACAGGATATTTCTACAGCGCATGTAGTCAAGGAAGGAGGAAGCTCAGGAGTAAAAAAACAATCATCTTTATTAGACCAATTCATAGCAATTACAGCTGACAGGCAGGGACAGTCTGAGCCCTATACTCCCCCTAACTGCCACTCACACGGGCTGGAACAAATATATCGGGGCTCACGCCAAAGTACACTGCCACACAGAAAACCACACCCCCCTTCACTGCAAACAAAAACTGCACTGCAATTTATAAAACTACTACTCCCTCAGGGCAAAACACGCCATTACTGCAAACCTTTTGAAACACGTGCCATCAGGGCGCATGAGCAGCAGCACTGGAGGATTTATCTACATCCCCTTAATAATGCCCACCTCCTCACCCCGGCGCTCAGCTCCCAGCTGCTACTTAAAAATCTAACATTTAACACTTAAAAACTAATAACAACAACCAACAGCTTAAATTAACATGATCATTTAAAAGCACTTAGCTTGCCCGGTGTACGAGACCCTCTCCTAGGGTCTAAGCTTTGACGTGGTCTGGCTTTAGTGACACTTGCCGTTGGGAGGACCGCCGGTCCGGGGCAGTGGGGCTTCTCCGAAGAGCGGAAGGAGAAGGAGAGCGGACACAGGAACTGTCATTTTCCTTGCTATCTAACCCCTTGCCCTGCCCACCGCTGGAACCTTTCCCTGATCCCTGCTACCTGTCTTCACTGCAGGCAGTCCTAACCGATCTGCAGACGGCACCCTCTCCCTGTGCTGAGACAGCAGGATCTACTGGGCTTCTGCCCAGGAAACGTCTTCTAGTAACGTCCATCGAACACTCCGTTCTCCAGAGTCACACGCAACCGCTTTGTCTGCTCCTTTCAATCTTCCTTATTCCAAACACACCATCCCTCAAGTGCAATAGATCAAGCCTTATTACTACCACCCTCCGACCTAACACACAGCATACTCACTACAGTCCCCGTCCCTTAAATGTGAGGGGGCTAGGGGTCTCTGCTCTCTCTTCCTGGATCTGCTCGTCACTCTGTGCCGGTCTTACGTCCTGCTGTCTTCGTTCCACCACCACTTGGCTGGGGGCTGATGGGTTCTCTGGTCCTTGATGTACAAGCTGACAGGCCTCTCCCTCTTCAGATGTTGCAGCAGGACCTGGGACTCACCAACAGACCCAGCCAGTGCTGTTGCTTGTCCGTGGATGTGGACGCATGGCCTGCCGCCTGCCGCCAGCACTTTGGCCACTGTCACTGAAGAACAGCCTCAGTCCACTTTGAAAAGTAACCCTCCATGACTAAGATGTACTTGTTGCATTCAGGGTTCTCTGGTAGTGGCCCGAGGATGTCTAATGCCACCCGCTTGTATGACCTTGAGGCTACGGTAGACTGCAGGGGGGCACACAATTGCTGTCCTGTTGTTTTTCATGAAACACAGTCTACACACTGACAGTACCAGCGCTTCACATCCCCAAACCACCCACCAGTAAAAACAGTTGGAACAAACATGGAAAAAAGGCAATGGACCACGAAAGAAGAAATAACCCACAAATGAGCAAGAAATTAGAGGAAAGTACGAGAAAATAACTTGATAAACAACAAAAAAAGAAAACAACAAAGAATGTAAAACAAAAACAATTAACCAAGTTAGAAAATACGACCGTTACAATTCAGAACTTAAAAATACATAGTGCAGCAAAAACTATTCAATTATTTAGACATTTGTGTTTTATTTTGTCTGTTCAACTGACCCTCAAGATTAGTTTTATTTATGTTTCCTCTCTTTCCCAACAAGTTATTTATTTGTTGTGCAACTGAATTTATTTTCACATCTTTTTCATATTATGAAATATATTCTATATAACTTTTTAGTTTATATTTATAGAATGTACATAGGGTTATACTCCATGTATTGAATATATTCCATTAAGTTGAAACCTGAGCAAACTGGTTTGATTTCTCTCAAAAACATGGGAAGAGGCAACAAGCAACTAAACAAGACATGAAGAAAAAAGTGAAAATATATATATATAAAAAAAAAACCTACAAGAAAATGACCCCAAAATAAGCCAAAAAAAGTTCAATACAAACAAGTATCTGACCTAAAAAGTTTTTGTTTTACATATTTATTGTTTTTTTCCTGTAACATCAGTT
>NW_024616689.1:0-3406 GCF_008729295.1 Plectropomus leopardus
CACAGTGGTGGCAAAGTGATACAGCTCAGAAGAACCTGTGCCCACAGGGAACATCATCTGCTGTCACTGTGTGAATTTATCAATAATAGTTTTGTATTCTAAAAGCCAAGATTTTGTTTATTAAAATCAAACAAAAGCCCAAAATAATCAAAAATGGAGAAATTGTCATGAAGAAACTGAACAAAACTGTCCTTATTGTTATAACTTCCAGTTCTATTATGTACTGTAATTCTGTGTGGTTTGAGCGAGTAGTGTTGTACCCCTGTAAAAGCCATTGCCGAACTTCTGTATGTAGATCCAGTCTGTGTTAAACACTATACTGCCTCTATTTCATTACTTTCAAATGTATGAAGCTAAAAGTGGAAAACTAGAATATGTGAATAGAATAGAAGTTATATGTATGAGTCTTAAACAAATGTAGTTAGAAATGCCAAATTTCAATCAGGTTTCATTTTAATCACAAACGACAGCAAATCAAAAAGTGATAATTTGGCACATGTCTACAGGCTGTACACTCTAGAACTGTTACTTTCTACAATTTTATCATAACATTCCAACCCCTTATATATTTAACAACATTCTACAATTGCATCATAGCATTCTAGAAGTATACGTTTCTAAACCTGTAACATCATACACCTGCATCATTCTACAAATACATCATAAAAATATAGAAATATTACATTCAACAATGGCATTCTAATATTATAGAACAGTGGTTTTCAAACTTTTTTTGGACCAAACCCCTCTACAATTTTGTCATAACATTCCCGGCCCCTTACCCCTCCCCCCCCCCCCCCCCCATCAGTTAAAATGTGGGCAGGCTGTCTTCACTGAATATTAATGTTAGTGATTATTCTGTCTTGATTTAAAAAAGCATGTCATTGAATGCCAAATAGCAGATCTGATTTATCAACTGGAATATCATTTTCTTTAGTTTTCAAGAAAGCCAAGAACCCATGTGAACAGAAGTTATATTTTTAAGTCTTAAACAAATGCAACTGTTAGAAATATAACATTCAAACTTCAACAAAGTCTAAGTTTTTTAATCAGAAACATCAGCTGATCAGAAAGTGGTAATTTGGCACTGGTGTCTACTGGGAGAAAAGCAGAAGGCTGTACACTTTAGAACAATGGCATTCTAGCTCTGTATCATTCTACAGTAACATCATAATATTGTAGAACTGTAACATTTTACAATTTCATCATAACATTCTAGAACAATAAAATTCCAGAAATCTAAAATACTAGAATTGCAACATCCTAGGACCCTTACACTGAACAGCTAACTTTATTCTACATTTTTGTGTAACATTCCAGGAGTATGACATTCTAGAACTGCATCATTCAACAGTTACATCTTAACAATGTAGAACTATAACATCCAGTTGCATTATTATATTCTAGAACAGTGATTCTCAATCCCTTTTTGGGACCAGCAGTCTCTTTTCCATGATCCAGGTCCCTCAGCATCAGGCTATACACTCTAGAACTGTAACATTCTATAATTACGTCATAACATTCTAGAAATATGACATTCCAGAGCTCTGAAACTCTAGAAATGCAACATTCGAGGACCCTAACATTACAAAACTGACCACATTCTAGAACTGTATCATAACATTCTAGAAGTAAAACATTCTAGAACGTCAACATCTTACAGTTACATCATGATATTCTTCAACAACAATAAAATTCCAGAACCCTAAAATTCTAGAACTATAACATTCTAGGCCTGACAACATTCTACATTTGATTCATAATATTCAGTGACTATGAGATTCTAGAATGCTAAATTCCCAAACTGACAACATTCTACAATTACATCATATATATTCATATTATATATTCAATATTCAAGAATTGTAACATTCTAGCACTCCAACATTCTGGACCTTATAAATTTCTACAGTTGCATCATAAAATTCTAGAACAATAAGATTCCAGAATCATAAAATTCTAGAACTAAAGCTACTATCTACAATCCTAAAATTCTAGTCCCTATTTGTTTTTGGACCAGTGCTGCCCTTTCCATTACCCTGGTCCCTTACCTTAGGGTTCGTAGCTGAGAAACGTTACACCAGGAATAATGTTGGTAACAGCTATCAGAGAATATATATTTTTACCAAATATTAGACCTCTAGTTATTTAATGTTCGTCGTACCATATTTCAAACTGCAACTTTTGATCTCACAGCCATCGAAACACAAAAACATGTACTCTTTTATTTCTGGGTGTCATTCTGAGCATCATTTTAAAATTACACTCACTCAACATGCAGTGACACACACACGTGAGTGCGCGTGGCAGGTAGAATATCAGTGTCTTAATCTAAGGGGTCCCATTTGTCCAGAAGATGGTGCCATTGACTTGACTATAAAAACTGAATCTCTGGTCTTGATCCTCAGATAGAAGAAAACAGAGCCCAGACTTCTTAAACTGCATTAAATATTCATGACAAAATGTGCAAATAGGACTGATTGTGATTTGATAAGCCATTTAGTTTTGGAAAAACATATGTAGGATGAAATGAGAATGTAGGTTGAGGCTGAACCTGTATTAATGTCCCTCTTTAAGGCCTTAAAAAATCCTTTTCAAAAAAGGGAAGCTCATAGTTGAGTCCAGCAGCTGCTCTTTATCAGGTTTGATCATGTTGGTTTTTCATGACTTCCCTTTTTGTAGTGCAGATATGGTGTCAATAAAAACCATGGTGTGTGATAAGCTTTTTAAATAGAAGATCATTTTGTCTTATGAGCCTCCTGCTTTAGCAAATGAGACATCTCACTGTCTTACAGCCCTAGACTTTTTGGCTCAGTTGGTTTGACGCATGGTTAATCTTTCACAGTCCAAACACTTGCAGGTTAGATGAACTGTTATTTTTACCTTTAGATGTGAATGTGAAGTAAGTGTGATAGACTGATAACTGTGTGTAGATTGTGTATGACCCGTGGATGCATTATTAGACCTAGATACCAGACCCCAAGATGGTGCTGATTTAGTGAGGTGCTCACCTGGTGCATACACCAGGAAAATAATAAGCTTCCTGGTTTACTTTTGCCATATTTTCGACCCAATGAAATTCTTAACAGCAGTGTTTCCAACGCATTCTCATTCCAACTCATTACATGGTGCCGCTCCGTCAGTGACCTTCTTCTTATGTCGTTTAGGTATCCTTATGTGTCAGTTTTTTATGCTCCGGGATGCCGTTACTTTGATGTCAGCTGTCTCTGCTGTAGAGAGATACAAATACTTTTGTAATTGGAGCCATACAACCAGAGAAAATGATAAACAAGGGTGCTTTTGCACAAGAGGTAGAAAATCAACAACTACCAGAATGCTGTGTGCCTTATCTGTGTTATTGTCATGGTTCCTGCATCCTCCTCCCCCTCACTGCCAGTACATTTCC
>NW_024616690.1:0-1871 GCF_008729295.1 Plectropomus leopardus
TGTGTGTGTGTGTGTGTGTGTGTGTGTGTGTGTGTGTGTGCACGTTTGTTTGCATGTTGACAATTCTAGCCAATCTTTTCAATGTTAAAAATTCAATTTCCGCCAAAGTACAAGGTATGTATTTGACAATTTGTGTGTAAATGTGTGTGTGAGTGTCTTTGTGTAAGTCTGTGAGCCTGTGAAGGAATAAAAAAAAATCTGCTTATTACAGACAAAGGAAAAAAGTCAGCAGGCTTTTTTTTTTGCACCCAGCTGCATTTCTTAGCCTTCTCTGACCAATATTAGATTTCTGCCTCCATTCAAAAATAACTGCAGACATTTTCCAGGTCTCTCCTTTCTTTTCAGTCAAGAGTTTCTGTAGGCCAGAATTCATTGTTTTGAAGGTATCATGGATGGATTCCAGAGTGCTAAGACTGCAAGAAAGGGGTAGTAGACTATATGTGTGTGAATTTAAAATTGACATATTCTAGTGTCTCTGTAAGCACATGTGAAGGATGTATATGTTTGTATGTAGAGGAATGAAGGGGCTATAAATAGCTTTAAATCATGCTGCATGGCATGGCAAGGACAGCGAGTCATCACATATGAAATACTCTCAATGGAGGACAAGGCAAGGCCCTGACACCAGCACATAAACATCTGACCAGAACACACTGACCGCACACACATGTCTGTCTAAAAGATTTATACTGAGTGTAATTCAATGAATATTTGGTGTCTAAAGGTCTCCGTCTAGGTGCATGTATGTGTGTATGTGTATGTGTGTGTTATTGGTCCATGCTATTTTTGCTTTCATTGCATGTACTGTGGGCATGACCTATTGCATTATTGTAATTTACTTAGCCTAATGCAATAACATTTGTACCATCCCTTACAGCGATTCACCGTGCATCATATTGTGTCTTTTGTTGGAAAGCAAAATGGTTTCTGTGTGTGTGTGTGTGTGTGTGTGCGTGTACAATGACAATTCCACTGTGAGTACTGCCAAACCCTCCAGTGTAGCAACATTCAGTATCTGTATAAGTACATAATATGTTTAACTTGTCTTTATATGTGACTGAAAGGTGTTTGGCTTTAAAA
The DNA here is from genome assembly GCF_008729295.1 of Plectropomus leopardus. NCBI lineage: Eukaryota > Metazoa > Chordata > Actinopteri > Perciformes > Serranidae > Plectropomus > Plectropomus leopardus. The sequence continues at coordinate 1,081 of NW_024616690.1, forward strand.
ACAGCATGTTGCACATTGCATTCAATACATGTATAAGTTGGAAATACAAGCAGGGGGAGAAACTGATGATGAAGAAATATAGATGGAAGACAACAAATATGATGTATGAGGGAAAAAAAAGAAAAACCTTCCATGTAAAACCATGAGGCATTTTTGTTCTCACTCCGTACATCCTACTGTACAGTACACTGAGACACTCGCAGCTCATTAAGATTTCTACACAGAGTTTAATGGAGGCAATTTATTTAATATTAATGCTTTCTGCTTGCTAGCGTGCCACCCATCTGCTTCAGTTATAAACTTACGAAGGCATCTGTTTGAAATAAAATTTCACTAAATGAGTAAAAATGTATAAAGTTTACTCACACTTGAGTTTAGCTCCATATACAGCATGAGCAACTGCATCTCCCCACCCACAGCTTAATGCTTTTTTTTCCTTTTTTTAAAATTTTTTTAGCACCTGTGATGCAAATGAGCAGACATATTGAATTTCAAGTAATGAATGAATGAATGCATAAATATTTGTCTGTGTGCATGTCAGCGCCCAGAGCCAACAAAAGTAAAGCTGCCCCAGTAAATACACCACCACACACAATGTGTGTGGGCCATCTGTGTTTCTTCTACCAGCCTGAATAGGACACACTATCACACAAACAGTGAGTGTGATATTTCTTTTGATTTGTTTCTCTGTATCGAGTTAACTTTTTCAGATCGATGTTCAGTATTAATCAAGATTAATACTAAATTTTAAAAACAACACTTTTGGATGCATCTTTTCTAATTTACACCTG